>NW_009647760.1:1357523-1444356 GCF_000708025.1 Charadrius vociferus | reverse complement strand
GGTAGGGTTTGAGCAGACTTTGGAGAAGACTGTATGTAGAACACAGTAGATGTATAATGAGGTGTGGGAGAAATAGGAAACTGGACTGTGAATTCTGGATGCGATGGACACCAAAGATCAGACAAGCCCGAACCAAGGAGTTCCAAGGAGTTCTTGTGGAGGTGTGAAGTATGGTCAGAAGTCAAGAGGAAGGTTGCCAAGAAGTTAATTCAACAAGGGCAAGTGTAATTCAACAAGGGCAAGTGTAGGGTGCTGCATCTGGGGAGGAATAACCCCATGCACCAGTACAGGTTGGGGGCTGACCTCCTAGAGAGCAGCTCTGTGGAGAGGGACCTGGGAGTCCTGGTGGACAACAGGATGACCATGAGCCAGCAATGTGCCCTGGCGGCCAAGAAGGCGAATGGCATCCTGGGGTGCATCAAGAAGAGTGTGGCCAGCAGGTCGAGGGAGGTCATCCTCCCCCTCTACTCTGCCCTGGTGAGACCGCATCTGGAGTATTGTGTCCAGTTCTGGGCTCCCCAGTTCAAGAAGGACAGGGAACTGCTGGAGAGGGTCCAGCAAAGGGCAACGAAGATGATTAGGGGATTGGAACATCTCTCCTATGGAGAAAGGCTTAGGGACTTGGGTCTCTTTAGTCTAGAGAAAAGAAGATTGAGGGGGGATCTTATTAATACTTACAAATACTTAATGGGAGGATGACAGGGGGATGGGAGCAGTCTTTTTTCAGTGGCGCCCAGTGATAGGACGAGGGGTAATGAGCATAAACTTGAACATAGGAAGTTCCATCTTAACATGAGAAGGAACTTCTTTACTTTGAGGGTAGTGGAACACTGGAACAGGCTGCCCAGAGAGGTGGTGGAGTCTCCCACTCTGGAGACATTCAAAACACACCTGGACGCTGTCCTGTGCAACCTGCTGTAGGTGACCCTGCTCTGGCGGGGGGGTTGGACTAGATGATCTCCAGAGGTCCCTTCCAACCCTAACCATTCTGTGATTCTGTGATTCTGTGAAGTCAAGAGGAAGGAGTCTCAGCCATTGGCAGAGACTCCTCACTTGAGTTGAAGATGCAACTGGTTCCTCTGGCAGCTATTACTGATCCTCCTTCCCATTCTCCAAGCTTTAATAACTGTTTCAACCTGAAAGTGTCATAGAGACTCACTGGGCAAGAACAATATGGAGCCCTTAAAGACAAAGAAATTAAGATAAGGGTGAAGCTGAAGGCTCCTACAGTTAGAGGATGGTGGGCTTCTCATGGCAAACCATCTATTGGGATTCCCGAAACAATAGACTTTTTGCGGAAGTATCTGCTGGATAAATGTCACAGGAGGTCTAGAGATGCCCCAAACCTTGCAAGGAGCCTTCAAGAAAAGTAAAGAAAAGCTTCTCCGACATCCTCCCACCTCCAGTGTTTCTTCAATGAGGGACTGTGAAGGAGAGGACAAGATGACGTCTCTCCCCAACATGTTTTATTGAAGGACATGTCATAGTGCAGCCATGTAGGTCCTTCCTGCTCATCATTCCAGACTTCGTTTTTTAATGAAGGAAGAGTGGTGCACTCGTTGCTGTTGACCTTGTCCAGCACCATAGCTCCATGCATTGTGCAGTCCAGAGGGCAGGAACTGGGAAAGTTATCCCACAGCAATGTAGGACACCTATTAACTTTTGTATTTATCACCTTATCTTGCTGGAAAGGGCAGTTCTGAGCCTAAATCTTTTCTCGTTGTTCATGTCTTTTGAAAGTCCTCTTGCTAGGCAAGAATGGACATATCTTTTCAACAGGGACTCAATGCTGGCCAACAGCAGATGCCCTCTAGGACTGGTGGTAACTCCAGGGCCAGCAGGGTCATTTTAATTCCAGAGAAAGTTGTTGGTATTGTGAAGGCAGGAGTTGCTGCTCTGTCCCATTTCCGTCCTAGCTGGGAATGGAAGAGAATCCAGTTTTAAATGAACTTCCTACTCCGATAGCCATCGAGCACTAGTGATGGATGAAGTCTCTGAACTAATGTGGTATTGTTTCCTCCCTCCCCTCTCTCTCTTCAAAAAGAAAAAAATAAAAAACCCAACACAACCAAACAAAAAGGGAGGGGGATGAGAGTCTGTCAAGTTGTTTGATCTAACATCCACACGCCATGTTCACCTTGGCAGATGGTAAGAGAGATGATTGCTTAGCACTGCATGTTTGACATCTCACAGAAATAGCAAGGCTGATGTGGTAGGCCTGTAGCCATTGGCAGCTGCTATGGTACCTACGCCGGGAGAGGGAGGTGCAGACTTCATTTCACACCTCCAGATGCAAAAAATTGCTTTCGGGGAGCAACTCGTGGTACATCTGCTTGCTCCCGCCACCCCCTCTTCCTCTCCCCCGTTGGCTCGTGGTGGTGGTTGGCGGGTTGCATGCTGTTTCTTGCCTTGTCACCAGCTTGTGTGACAGGTGAGGTGACACGGAGTCTGCAGAGTTGCAAAGGAGGTTGCTCCGGGGCTTTCCCACACTGGAGAGGTGAGCTCGCTCCAGCGGGGGGGTGTGGGGGAGCTAGGTGGGAAAGCAGACAAACATCTGTTCACTTCCCCACTTTGCAAAGAACAAGAAGGCGAATGGAGAGGAGGTGGTGGGAGAGGGGCACATTTCTGGCCAGCAAACCAGGCAAGCTAGCCCTATCCAGGCTTCCGAGAGTTAAGGTTCGCCCAAGCAGAGGGTCACCTCTCCACCTCCTCTAAATGTGTGGAATAAGGAATGACCCAAGGACTTCCTTTGCTCGGGAAGTTTGGGCACCCAAGTGCTGCAATTGTATGTGCTGTTGTAAGAGTTGAGCTTCCAGATGACCATCTCTGGCCACGTGTCCTGCCCTTTCGCAAAGCTGTGACCGCTTGTGCAAAGTCTCTTGCCTGAACCTCTGGTAGTGAGGCTCTCGCTAATTGCCTGGCCTTGATTAATTTGGTGTTGCAGAATTGCTGTGAATGCTGGAAAGCGCATATGCAAGGAAGTCAGCAATCTGGGAGGAAAGGGAAAGTGGCTCAGACAGCACCATTAGCCCACGGGCTACTCCCCCCACCACGCAAAACTGGAAGGACCTTCTTCACATCACTTGTTGTTGCAAGAAAAACTCAAGGAAAGACAGATTCAGAGTCATAGGCTACAAGGACCTGTGCTGCAGTCACACCTGCCTCTGTAGGGTAATTTATACCAGAGAAGTTTATGGGAGTTGGAGTACAAGGAACATAACTGATATCACCATGATCTCTCCTGATAACTACATCCATGAAGTTTCTAACTTCTTAAAGGCCACAGCCACAATAGTTATGAAACACCAACTGTCTTGGACCGAGAACTATGGAAAAAGCTTGAATCAAAGACCTCCAGTGAGAACTCCCCATCTCAAAACCAAATCAGTCCCAAGCTGGAGACCTTTAACTTGGGTGACTCAACTGGGGAGCAAGCACAAAAAGATCTGGAGATTGTTTCTCGAACTCATTGTAGCTATTGCTTAAATCAGTACATTTTGTAGATTAAACATGCTTAGAAACGCAGCAAGGAGTGAGTGGAAACTTGTGTGACAGAAAGCATGAGAAGAAAGCAAGGCAGTGATGCTGGTTGAAACAGCACTAAAGCATTGGGTGGCCATGGTCTTCAACCAGCTGGAGAATCAAAGTAGTCTTCAAATGTCAATTTTGGTAAACTCCTCTGGAATTATCGATTCCTCAGGGGCTTCATCCAGCTGGCTAAAGATGGTGCCTACTGACATCTGAAGTATCCAATAGCATGCAAGTTTTTTGCATGGGATTAGGAGATTTCACAAAGGATCCATGGGAGACCTGAACCCTTTTTGGACTGGCAACTGAGGGTCAACCAGGATACCTTAAGGTATTTCCAAAGGCACCTGTGTGGACAACTAGATTGAGTTGCTAGAAATAAAAGGCGTGGATGCTCAGCAGGTCCAATGGGAACAGTGAGAATATCTTCTCTTTTTGTAATGCGGCTCTGGGCTGGACAGCTAGAGTACAGGATCAGTAGAGTGTTGGAGCTTTAGTAGATTTGAATCAATCCACTGTGGTTGAAACTGTTGCCATCTGATGGCTGAACCTGAAAACTGGTAAGGCTCAGTGTGGTTCCTAAGCGGTCCCCAATATGGCACCTCTTAATTGTCCCCTGTGACAGCAATCTCTGCGCAATTAGTCTGTCATTAGCTCATTTTGAGACAGGAACAAGGCACATGAGAGGATTGCATGGCTGGCATTTCAACACCTCTCAATAGCTCAGCATGCGAAGGGGAGGATAAAGGAGGGATTTGCAAAGTGCATTGAGTTTCTTCTTTGTCTGTGCACGACATCAAGAAAACTCCCTTTGAGGTGACTGCTTCTGCCTGTGATCCAAATATTGCAGAGCCCTTTTCCTGCACCCTGCCTCCTGAACAGTTTGCACTTCCAAAAGCCTTCAGTTTAGTGAAAATCACTATGACACAATGGCCCCCCAAAAGCAATCCTGAAGCGCTAACTCTTGGGAGAGCATCATGGAAAGGGCAGAAGGGGCGAAGGATAGCGCTGGAGGGAGATGATGTGTTTCACAGCTGGTAGGCTGCATGCTCCCTCTCTCCAAATGTGGGCCTGGCTGCCACTAATGGTTGCCCTGGTGCTCGGTGGCACTGCTGGCCATTGTCTGCTTGGAGGCCACCCTGCAAAGGAGCTGAGGTCACCGAGCAGCGCATGACTCCCGGAGCAGCTGTCAGTGTTATTTTGTTTGGCAGCCTCTTCTTCTCACAGCCGGAAAAACTGAAACCTAACCCCTCAATGCACATTTTGTTTTGGAATAAGCTGCTGGAATTGGTGGTTCCTGGGTCCAGCGTGGGATATAAGCTCCTGTCCATCAGGATGATGGGGCTGGGTGACAGCTTGCCTCTCTCACTTGCACAGGTTGGCAAGAGCTGGAAAGCTATTAGTCAAGTGCTTTGCTACCTGTGTGTGGGAGAAAGGATGGTCCTGTGGCTGAGATGTTAGATATGGCCTCCAGAGGTCTAGAGTAGATGCAGAATAATGCAGAAGACTTAATCTCTTTGGGTCTGTGTGGTGGCCCTACATTTTCCTTTCTGGACTGTTTTGATCACAGGGTTTTTCAGGTATGATTTGAGTTTGGGCAGAGCCAGCACAGCAGGATTTGGCTCCCTGCATCCCATGGTCACTTAATTAATAACCTGCTGGATGATCTTTGCTGTGTACCTCATCATAAATAATATTCTTCTGCAGCTCTCCAGAATCTAGACCATGGCTAGAGGACTTTGCTTTCCTTGTGCGTTGTGATCGCACTGCATCTCACAGCTCCATTTCTCGCTGGTCGTGGTGTAACATAGAAAAGCTTTACACGGTCAGCAAGAATCTGCTTCTTGCTTTTTGTAAGGGCATCCTAGAAAGCTTCCACCTATCTCAGATGCCTTGGTGCCTAAGAAGGAAAGTAACATGCTTTCTGAGTTTGCCACTTGCAAAATCAGCCTAAGTCCATAACTTTAAATTACCACTGGAAAGCGACTGTCAGTGAGCTAATTGGATATCTGCATAACAGATAAACCCATGGGAGAGCTTTGAAATCAGCCACCTCACTACTCTGCGTGGATTAGCTGTACTGTAGCCTTCACACACAAGAAGTGTTGTAAGTGCCAGTGGCGCAGGATGGGTCCAGCCCTCCCAAGTGCCTCACAAGAACCCATGCAAAGCGAATACATCTAAAATCCCTGTGTAGCAATGTCGTCTCTTGCCTTTGCAATCTGTTGGTAATGCTTTCAGGTTCCCCTGACATTAGTACAGTTTTCCCCTATCCTTTAGATGAAGCCTCAGTGGGTTAATGTCACTGACTCTTTGAACATAGAATTATAGAATGGTTTAGGTTGGAAGGGACCTTCAAGATCATCTAGTTCCAACCCCGCTGTCATGGGCAGGGACCCCCCCCACTAGACCAGGTTGCTCAAAGCCCCATCCAGCCTGGCCTTGAACACCTCCAAGGATGAAGCTTCCATATGGGTCAATGTGAAGGTGAAGTATTGACCAGCAAGCACCGGATTTCCCAAATATTCTGATGGCTTTCTCCAAATAGAGCTTTTGTGTGGGCTGGGGGGTGTGTGTGTGTGTGTCAAAAATTTCCTAGTCTATCCCATCTGTTTCTTCTCTTGTCCACCAGTGTTTGGAGCAGGTCCTCTGAGACCATCCATTGCTTCATGCTAATTTTCTGACTTCAGTTTTTCTGAGGTTTCATCAAAATGCTTTTAATTTATCCCCCAGTCTTGCAATTTATTTAAACTTTTGTTTTACCTTCCCCACGGTGGTCAGAACCAGAGCTTTAAAGCTGAGATGTGATCTACCTGGGACTTGTCAAACACTCATTCAGGCAGCATTGGAAAGCTCCAAGTGCATTTGTCGGAATAAAAGGAATATTGGTCCCGGGAGGGTTCTTATGTCTCAGCCCGAGGTGGTAAATTTTGCAGTTCAGTAAACAATCAATTTCCCCTGCACACCTTCCCTGGACTGGGCGTAGCAGGAGCTTGACTTCTCCAGTGTTATATCTTGATTTTCCACAGCTGCACCGTGGTGACAACCTATCCTCTCCTTTTCCCTGCGCACTAACCATTGCCGATGCTCTGAGCTCTGGGCAGGGAGTTAGAGACATATGGATGGCAGTGGTATGTGCTTTCTCTGTACTTCTCCCCATAGCCCTTATTTCTTGTTCATGCTTAGTTAAAGTCTCACACCATGTGTGTTTGGACAGCTGCTCTCTGCATGGCTCAGCCGTTCACCCCAATGGCCCAAGGAATTCCTGGGAAATTGCAGGAATCACTAATTCTTTTTTTTTTTTTTTTTTTTTTCTGAATACCAGTTTCAAGTAACTTTTGTTTCCACTGTGATATCCCACTGAAGAAATCCGTACAGCCTGCAACACACCCGGGTCCTGCTGTACATGGGAATGATTACTTTTACCATCTCTGGGCTTGGTCCACCCGTTTGTAATGAACAAAACTGATTGGACACTAAGTTAAATGTTTTATGACTGCTCTGTGCATGGAGAGCGATGGATGAGATCCTGCCTTTTCCACATCTTTGAATGAAAAGGCTCTTATACCACCTTAAACACAACCTCAGACCTCTCTGAAGGCTGAGGGCACTGCAGCTTCACCACATGTCTTGGGTCACAACCTCAGACCTCTCTGAAGGCTGCTCTATAGTTGAGAGGGCACTGCAGCTTCACCACATATCTTGGGTGGGACACGGATACCCTGCTGAATAACTCAACTCCAGCTTCTCTTCAAGGAATTCTCATTCACTGCCAATGAGTGAAATTCTTGTCCCTTCCCAAATGCCAACCACTGACCACAGGAGTTAGATCCCTTCTCCTGTACCCTATATTTCAGACACACATCTGGGTATCTGCACGTGATGGCACCCTTACGTGCATCTTGGTGGAATCCCACTGCCAGTCAACTATGCAGTGTATCTCTGGACCTGCCTGCTTGGGGAGCTGGAGTGCAGCTCGTCCAGTTGCCGGGCAGGTGGGATGGCTCAGTCTCTTGAGTGGGATTCATTCTACTTGACTTTACATTTCCATGGGAGAGATGAACTAGGAGGTCCCCATCCCTGTATAGCTGGTGGAGAGCTGATCAATGTAGTGAGTGGAGTTTAGGGCACCTTTACATTCAACAAAGGTAGGTGTCTATTTGAGGATGCAAAGTCTCGTACGCCACAATATTGACTGTGTTATCTAATTGTCCATTGACTAAATAGGGAGTTAGAGGTGATTTGCTCATGTATAGTCCCTAAATCATAGACAGAGATAGACAAGATGAATCCCATCCCAGAATTCAGCAGGTAGGTACTGCCACCTGAACTAGATACCTGAAATCCATCATCACTGGAGAGAATGAGATTCTGGAATATTGTGTCCATCTCTGGAGCCCCCAACATAAGAAGGACATGGACCTGTTGAAGTGGGTCCAGAGGAGGCCATGAAGATCAGAGGATGAGAGCACCGCTGCTATGAGGACAGGCTGAGAGAATTGGAGTTGTTCAGCCTGGAGAAGAGAAGGCTCCGGGGAGACCTTAGACCCCCTTCCAGTATCTGAAGGGGACCTACAAGAAAACTGGAGAGGGACTTCTTACAAGGGCATGTAGTGATAGGACGAAGGGTAATGGCTTCAAACTGGAAGAAGGTAGATTTAGAACAGATATTAGAAAGACATTTTTCACTCTGAGGGTGGTGAGGCACTGGAACAGGTTGCCCAGGGAAGTTGTTGAGACCCCATCCGTGGAGGTGTTTAAGGCCAGGTTGGATGGGGCTTTGAGCAACCTGGTCTAGTGGAAGATGTCCCTGCCCATGGCAGGGGGGGTGGAACTAGATGATCTTTAAGGTCCCTTCCAACCTAAACCATTCTGTGATTCTATGATTCCTGCAGTCAGTGATTCCTCTGATCTGTTTAAGACATATCCTTTAGGTGAGATGAATCATTCCCTCAAAATGCTTCTGTCTCTGTATTGACCACATGGAGAGTATGTAGAGTGCATATGAATTGCGGTGTCTGCACCATAGACATCTACAGGGAATCCATTTCTGCGTGTGGACACTACCACTGACACTCATTGTTTTCCTCTCTGTCTCACTTCACTTAACAGGCTGTTCTCAAGTGTCTAATTTCTCGCTGATTTTCTGCCGTCCCCTGGTGAGCTGGGTTCATTCACCCCGTCAAGGGATCCGTGCTCCAATCTTTTCCATGCTGCCTGATTTCAGCCAAAACCTGATTGCATCTTCACCTAGGAAGACATGGCTGCGTGTGATATGTTAGATTGGCATTCACTCAGCCAGACAGTAGTGCAGATCTCCCAGGACCTTGAAATATCTGATACCATCACAAAACCACGGACGTGTTCTCCTTAACATTTCCTCATTGTGGCCCTTGGTGTTGGACACCTGTAAAGAACCTGCTGGCTTGCATGCTGGATTTTGCTATTGCTCTCATCACCTTACCTCTCCTTTACCTTACCTAGCCCACCATGATCACCCACAGGTTTCACCACTGAGCTACTCCCTTTGGCCTACTTCTTCAGATCCTGTAGTCCCTGAGAGAGAGTGTCTGGATGTTGTAGATGTCACGCTGATAGTAGCTGTAGCTTGTGATCCCTTCAGCCTGCTGCTTCCTTTCTACTTATGGCTGCCAAGGGATGCTCTGCTGGCTCTGTCCTGGGCCCTGCGTCATCTTGGAGTTACTGATGTGGTGCAGGAGATGCAGGTTGGCTGCTGTGAATGATGTGCTTTGCCAAAATGGCTGAGGACTGGGGACAATCCAGCTCGATGGTGCCCCCAGTCTTTGAGCAGTCAGAACTACTTCTGAACATGGGACGGCAGGAGTGTTTTCTCCCCTTGCTGTTTGCTTCCCAACGAAGACCTTACGCTGTAAGCTGACTGTAGCCTGAGTGGGATCTGCCCAGCTAGTGGTAAATCAGAGAGTCATGGAATAATTTATGTTAGAAAGGAGTGCTGGCATCTCTAGTTCAACCCCTGCCTCAAAGCAGGGCCTGCCTCAAAGTCAGACCAGGCTGCTCAGGGTCATGTGGATGGAGATTTCACAACCCCAGGGCCCCTCTTCCAGGGTGTGACCACCCTCAGGGTGAAAATTTTCCCTCACTGCAGCCTGTGGTTGTCTCCACTTGTCCTTTTGCTGTGCACCTCTGAGAACAGTTTGGCTTTATCTTCTTTATGTGAACATCTATTTGGTAGTGAAGACTGCAGCTAGGTCCTCCTTTCACCTCCCCCTTTCCAGCTGAGCAAGCCGAGCTACACAACCACTCCATGTACTTCATGACCTCTGCTCCCCAACCCATCTTAGTGTCCCCCATTGGACTTGCTCTAGTACGTTGTCCTGTCTCTTGTACCAGGGCCCAGAAGCTGAGCACAGTACTTCAGATGTGTCCTCCTAAGTGCCACATCGAGGGGACTAATCGCTTCCCTTGCCCTGTTGGCTGAGCCCTTGCAAATGCAGCCCAGGATGCAGTTGGCTTTCATTACTGAAAGGGATGTTGCTAATGAAGGCAGTGGATCCAAGCCCGCTCCTTATTGTGTCCTACAAAGGACACCCACAGCCTGAGGCATCACCTGTGTAGGGGCTTGTTAGCATCTTGACTGAGGAACCATAGAAATGGATGGACAATGGAGGCTGAATGGCCTCTTGTGTCTCATCGTGGGGGATACCCTCAGGGATGTTTGGGGCCATGGGGGGAGGGTACAGTACTTGTCATACCAATCAAGTCATTTAAAGGCTGGTAAGAAGCTGCAGCCTCCTGTGTTGTACAGCTAGCACTTCTAAAGAGCAACTTCAACTGCTGGGTGGTGCTTGTCTCTTCCATAAGCCTCGTCTTCAAGGGGGGAGGAGGAGGGCATTGTTAAATGGCATTCACTAACTTCAGGAAAATCCCCAAGTTCAGCGCACAGCACATTTCAAAACCTTCGGGGTCGTGATGGGAAAGTCTCGAGGTAAAACGCAAGTTAACACAACCTGGCTTTCGGTTTTGTTTTGGTTTTTGTTTGTTTGGTTGGTTTTTAGGGGGTTTGTTTGTTTGTTTGTTTTTTATCATTTTTATTTTGTGGCTTTTTTTTTTTCATTAGGAGTATAAACAGCTCGTATATCCTGGCAAACACATAATCCCAGTATGATCACCTCTATCATGTGAACATGACCCAGAAGGTGTTAGGCTGGAGCTGGAAGGATGGAGAAAAGATGGACAGTAGATTTAGCCACTGTAAACTGTATATAGTCCTATGGATCTGTTTTAACCCAGTTGTGGGAGTCTGCCGCTTGGAGGAGGGGAGAGACCTGCACTCAGCATGGCACAGGCCAGTGCCACAAACTGTGACAAACAGATCCAGAGATACGACTGTGAAGGAAAAGGAGTCAAAGATGTGGCTCCTGCTGCCCGCTCATAAGGGACGTGCACAGGGTCATCTGCAATCTCAGGGTCTGCAGGTAAAATACTGTCACCTGCTGACGGTGCCTGCAGAGAACAGGGCTGGTGGCTGTGATGTGGGGAGCTTTCCCTCCATGGCTTTAGAGCAGGATGTGGATAAATCTTGCCTGGGACCTTGGGGAACCCAGGACTGTGCACCTTGCTGGAGAAACCCTTTGAGATGTGTTAGATACCGTTTCTGTCTCTTCCCTGCTGTGACTCTTGCACTGCAGCCCTGCCTGAAGGTGAGTACTTGGTTGTCCTTGTCACTGAGGCACAGCAGCTTTTAAACTGAGGGAGGGGGACAAGAGCTTATACTCAGGAAAACCTCACTGGCTTTGTCCTTTGCACCTTCCAGGGCATCTCTTGTCCCCTGGAGACAGAGGAAATTTCCAGATCTCTGCTGGTGGGAACAGAGAGTCAGGCATGAGGGTTAAATAGGAAGGCTTTGCTGACACCCAAGAGTTGAGGGTTTTGGGGACGCTGGTTGGAGAATGTGCTAAACTCAGGGGGCGAGTCTTGGGGGAGGTAAATGATGGGGATTGTATACCTCTGAGGATGGAGACTCCACAACCTCCCTGGGCAATTTGTTCCCATCTATGAGATTCTCACAGCTGACTTTGGAGGAGATGTCCTGGCATTGCTGCTGTAGGCACGTTGTCCCCATGTCACTTGCACTCTCTGAACCCATGGGTGCAGGTGAAGCTGGGCCAGCTCAGAATGTGCAGAAGAGTGCTCTGCGCGTAGACCCTCCTTGGCTGCAGCATCATGAATGACCAGTCTCCTTTTCCAGCACCCTCGCTGCCATCCCCATCTGGCTGTCCCCATCCAGCTGCCCCCTCACCCTTACACCAAAGCACCCGGGTCCCCCTGGGCTCAGCCCTGTCCTCCCACCTCACCTGACACCACAAGCTGCTAGAGCTGTACACAAGGGCTCCAGCTCCCGTGGCCTTTTCTTTTTAATCTTTCTGTCTTCTTTCCATCTTGGAGCTGTTGCCAATTAAGAGCAAGCCATTTGATCATGTCATAATCCCGATGCCAGCAGGCAGACCCGTTCGAGCACAGAAAGGGAGAGAGCGAGAAGAAGAGAGAGAAGGGAATAATAATAAAAATAATAATAATATAGAGGAGGGGAAAAGAATAAAAAGACAGCCTCTTCTTCCATCTCTCCTCTCACAAGGTAAAGAATCAAAAAGTCATTTGATGCATAATTGATTGCTTTGGAGTGACTCGCAAATTGCTAAGGAGCCTTGATTCTCTGGGTAATAAGCGCATGGAAAACACAGGGACGTTTTGACCGCGGGGTTGTGTAGCAGGGGGGGTCTAGGGAGGAGAGAAAAATAAATACAAAAAGCGCGTAGCAGCAACTAACTGAGCCCGCGCACGCCGAAAATATTTTAATGAGCAGCAAGAACAAGGGATTTCAAGAAACATGAGCTCAGGACAAAACAATAAATTAGCAAACAAAAAAAAAAGGAAACAAAACAAAAAGGGGCTTTTTATTCTTTTGTGTTTTTTTTTCCCCTGACAAGAAAAGCACAAAAGCGCTGAGCTGGCGGGGCTGGGGCTGCAGGTCTCTCTCCCCCTCCCTGCTTCCTCCGGAGCTTGTGGATGGGCAGGGTAGAGATGCTACCTTGAAGCTTTGCGTGGTGCATCCCTTCACCCTGCCTGCCCCATCCTGGGCCATCCCACCACTGATGGCCAACGGCATCTAAAACATGCTGACAGAAGCCTTGGCTCATTGCAAATGTCTCAGTGACTAGTTAACAAACGGAGGTGTTAGGGCACTCGGATTTGATAGCTGTGGTGATTTATTCCAGAAAAGGGAGCGAGGAGAAGGGCTGGACTCCCTTCGGTCTCCCCACTTGGTCCTTTTCTGAGGGGGAGTTTTACTGACCCAAAGTTACTGGACTTGGTTAGTGGTGGGTGAAATTCACTGTCACGCCGCATCAGCAGTCCCCAAAGCTCCCGGGCAGCAACACCGAGCGTGTAACGTGCCACGGCATCACACTTTTCTCCCTTAATGTTTCAATGTCCCATGGCCCCCAGCAGCGTTAGAAGGTCTGGCAAGCACGGTGCCTGCCTCAGCCACTGGCCACCTTCGCTGGGCTCAGAAGGTGGGAACTGATGACAGCAGCACCACGCTCCAAATTGGATTAAAAAACCTGCAAAGGACTATCTGGACCTCAGGGCTGTGCCCAACCCGCTGTCTGGGTATTTTGAGGAACCTGCTCCCCCTTCCATCATCAGCCGGTCCCTACTGGCTGCTCCCCACGGATATTGTGATTGCCTTCGCTTGGCTGCGATCTCCCCTTTTTTCTCCAGCCTTCCTGGGAGCCAGACCTTTCTCATTCTCATTCTCTCATACACCGTTGCTGTGTAATTCGGGGCCAGACAGTGTCACCCTGAGATATTCAGAGAAGCACCTACCCAGGGGCCCCCGATGGAGACTTTTGCACGACTAACTCACACCGAGACCTCGAATCAGCTGTCGGTTTACAGCCTCCTTCCCTGCCCTGAGACCAGCCTTGGGCAGCGGCATATACACACCAGCTCTGTTTTCCCCCAGAAACGACTCGCTTAATGCCTGCATGCACCAAGGAGTTTGCAGTCCTTTAGGGGGAAAACCTGTTTCCCAGCATGTATGGAGAGGACTGGTATCCCTGCAGGAACTGGTGGGGTGAATCCATCTCTGCCGCATAGATAAGTGCCTTTTCCTGCTTCCTTGGAGTCTCTCATGTTGGCAGGCAATTGCTGAATGCCATTAGCCCAGCTGGAGGCTGGCTTTCAGCCTCTGTGCAGAGCTCTAAATGTGCTGGCAGCGTGGGGAGGGGGCTGCCCCATGGATTTTGGGGCTTGCTCCGTGCCTGTGCCCAACACGGTGCATCCTCGGGGTTGTTCATGACCTGGAGCCACGCACCACGCCGTTGCGGTGATGGAGGGTGCTGCAAGCTCTGGAGAAGCTACGGGGAAATTTTGGGGTGGGAAACGTGGCTGTGTGGTAGATGTTCATCCCTGATTTTTACTCTTGAAATCCATCAGACGAGGTGAAGCGGATCCTTTGAGTCAGGCAGAGAATCTGAGTGCTCCCAGTGGAGAATTCAGATGTGCCTGTGGAAGAGCCTGCCTGAGTTTAACGGGGATGAAGTGGTGGGTCAGGAGAAGTAGCTTCTGGAGAGACTGCTCTCACAGGTTTATAGTGCAAAAGACAACATCCCTTCAGTATATATATATATTTTTTTTTTTACTAATATTATTAGCTATTATCTCATATTAACAGGAGAATTAATAGACACTAAAAGTTTGTCTTTTTTAACTTCTTAGGACTTTCCCACTTGCTGTTGGGACCATATAATTCTGTTCTTTTCTGTTCTGTTCTGTTCTGGTCTGGTCTGTTCTACCATGGGAGCTACTGCATTGCAAGGGATGATGTGAGTCCCCAACAGCTCTTGCAGCGGCTGCTGCAGGCTGAGGTAGGACTCTTGTAGGAGCGCATATCCCTATGGAAGCCACCCATCCCCAGGCTGCAGAATGATTTTCCATGCCCTATGCAAAGGTAAAAAGTATTAAACCCTCCCTCCAGCAGCTCCCAACCCAGAGGCTGTGCCCATCCAAGGATGCAACACACTTTCCCCAAATAATGCATTAGATGTCCTCGTGGAAACAAAGCCAGAGGGACCAGATGATCTCCATGGACCAGAGCAATGATGCCAGATAAGCCCCCAGCAGGGAATTGCTTCCCAACAGCCTCTGATCTCTTGGTCCTGATCCTCAAGGCAGACTTGTTAAACACCTTCGTCACAGAGCAATTCAGGATTCAGAACTGCTCCGGTACCAGGCGTTCTGGATTTATGAACAACATGGGTTTAACACTGCGCTACAGTTTTCCCACACCTCAGGCGCTAACTCCATAGTGAAGCATGGGCTGTATGTGCACCTCTTTCCTCCCTCTGTCCCAAGGGACTGAGATCCCCCCTGGTCTGCACGTACAGCTGCCTTTTCCCCTCAGACTGTCCAGTTGATCAACACAAATCCACTGCGCTCAATGCAATTTTTAACCAAGCTGACAAATTCCTTCCTCTCTTGCAGATCCGAAGAAGCCTTCACGAGCTCAAAATCCACCTCTTTTCTCTGCTGAAGGTCTGAAAGAAGTGTTATTTGTCTCACCATACCTTGCCAGTCTGCATCTGCCTGCCTATTAAATTCTGCTGCGGTACACTCATCAGTCTTATGAACTTCCAGTCCTTGGGGCCTCGGTGCTCTGTGGACTTCCTTGATTCTTCTCATTGGATTTTAGGTCTCCCTGTTGCTGAGGAGAATTTCACATTCATTTTAGGTATGGTTGTTAGTATCGATGGTATTGAAAGTCTTTCCACTGCGGTTGTTGCTATTGGGGCTCTCAGGTGGGTTGTAGCTCTGACCTTTGCTAGTAGAGATCTCACGTGGGTTTTGGTCCTTTTCTCTTTCTGCGGAGATAGCCTACAGAGGGAGGAGGAGGTCAGGGGGAGGGTTGAGGCTGAGGAGACAGAGGTCTAGGAGACCCTGCTAGGTCCTAAATGAAGGGATTGGGAGTGCAACGAGGTGACAGAGGGGAAGACACTGCCTGGGGTGGGGTGCCAGGCATGGAAGTGCCCAGGAGCACAATGAAGCCCAGAGGTGGAGCCTCCTCCTTGTGAAACTGGCCCCAAACTTGGAGACAAGCCAAAGCTCACCGTGGTGGATACCTCTTCCCTCCTGGCAGCTGATTCACACAGGCCAGTGCTTGTGTCCTCTAGCAAAGTGAGAGGGCTCTGCTTCCAAGGGCACGTGTTGCACCAGCACAGTTGTGGTGCGTGGTGCTGCACCCATGTGTTATGCCTCCCTGTCCCCATCCTTTCCCCGTCTCCTGCCTCAAATGACTTGGGAAGGGGTTGCACACAGGTTTTTCAGCATCTGCTTTGAGACACTTTGTTAAGCCCCGAGGCAGGGAAGGAAAACATGGATCGTGTGATAATTCGGGTTGGAAGGGACCTCAGGAGGTCTTGTGTGTGCTGAGAGGTAGCAGGAGGGAAAGCTGCAATGCAAGAAGGTGGAGCAAGGGTCTCTGCCCAGACAGGTTGTCCAAGAGGGGTCACCAACGACCAGTCACCACGTCCCTGCAAGGCAGCTCTGCATCCCAGGCCACCGCAGGCAGTGGATCCTGTAGGGACCCTGGATGGGAGCTGCAGCATGGGGAGAGGTTTGACAGGTTTGGCATACACCACATGTGGCAGAAGGGGGCAGTTACGGGCACCGGGAACTCTGCTAACGTGGAATGGGCATCACCACACGCAGCCGTGGATAGTGATACAAAAGCACAGATGGAGGCTGGCACCTCCTGGACTAAACTAGCCAGAAGTGGGTCTTGCATGGTGGGAATAGAGAGGGCTACAGTCCCTACTACCTCCCTAAGCCTAACCCAGACACTGGTACAGTACATACCCCAGAAAAGATGCCACAGTGACACACACAACCCATGCATGGGTGGTTGGCGGGACTCTTTGGATCCAGCAGATGCACAGCAGTGAATGCAAGACCCTGCTAGTTGTCAGGGCTTACCGGGTGCCATGAGCGAGACTCAGGTCTTGCACAGCCTGAGTCCCATGAGACACAGAGCCCAGGAATATGCTCAGCTGGTGTGCTAGGCATTCTCTGACCTTACCAGGGCCTGGCAGGGTATTCAAAACAAATTCTGTGGCATCACCTGTGAGCGTCTTAAGGATTACTGTGAGAAGTTTAACATGAGCCAGCAATGTGTGATTGCAGCCCAGAAGGCCAATTGTATCCTGGGCTGCATCAGAAGAAGTGTGGCCAGCAGGTCAAGGGAGGGGATTCTGCCCCTCTACTCTGCTCTAGTGACACCCCATCCAGAGTACTGGATCCCGTTATGGAGTCCCCAACATAAGAAGGACATGGACATGCTGGAGCGGGTCCAGAGGAGGGCCACGAGGATGATGCGAGGGCTGGAGCACCTCTCCTATGAGGAGAGGCTGAGAGAATTGGGGCTGTCCAGCCTGGAGAAGAGAAGGCTCCAGGGACATCTTATTGCGGCCTTCCAGTACCTAAAGGGGGCCTCCAGGAGAGCTGGCGAGGGACTTTTTACAAGGGCATATAGGGATAGGACGAAGGGGAATGGTTTTAAACTGGAAGAGGACAGGTTTAGATTAAATATTAGGAAGAAATTTTTCATTTTGAGGGTGGCAAGGCACTGGAACGGGTTGCCTGGAGAAGCTGTGGAAGCTCCATCCCTGGAGGTGTTTAAGGCCAGGCTGGATGTGGCCTTGTTCAACCTGGTCTAGTGGGAGGTGTCCCTGCCTATGGCAGGGGGATTGGAACAGGATGGTCTTCAAGGTGCCTTCCAACCTAAACGATTCTATGATTCTAAGTCCAACTTAAATAAAGCCATTTTTTTCCCCATCTACAGACACTGCAGAAGTTTCAAGGGTTCCATCCCCTGCCTAATACAGCAGTGTGAGCAGAGGTGTGCAGGGCTAGTTGACAAGCTGCAATGCAGCCTTTGGCTAGGACCAGGCTGACAGCTGGACATGGGTAAACAGAGCTAGCGGGGACCATCTGGAAACGCTACATCCCTGAAACCAAATCTTCCCTGGCCAAAATGTGGCCAAAATTAATGGCTGGGGAGCAGCTTTGTGGAAAAGGCCCCAGTACTCATGGGGACAGAGAGCTCAGCACAAGCCAGGAGTGTGCTCTGGCTGCAAAGAAGGGGCTGTATGGCAAGGACCAGTGTCTTCCTATCTGATAAGGTAGGATGTCTTGGGCTGTGTATGGAAGGAGACTACAGAAGCTCTTAGCCCCATGGGGCCTGTGGCCACCAATGGGGCAGTTTGTAGTCCAGCCAACACATGCAGAAACTCAGATACATCCACCTTTGACCCTTCCTGTGTGCCATTTTCCTTGTGTACCATCCTCCCACCTGCCTTCTAGATGCCTGAATTCAGTGCTGGGGTTCTGCATCTCCTCCCTACACCACTTCTTCTTCTCCACAGTCACCTCCTTCTCCCAGGGGATGGGATTAATCTTCGGGTGGAGGCTTCCAGGCAAAAGTTTGAATAAAATACTTGAGCGGTAACAGTCCCCTGCATCCCCACAACCCTTGCATCCCATAGGTGTCTTAGCAATGTGGGAAGGACAGGAGGGATGTTGTAGGTGGACAGCGGGTGACAGATGTGAGTTGGGACCCTTTGTAGGGCTCGGTGCATGCTTAAAATGAGCACATGTGTGGTGCTGTGTGCATGCATGTGCGGATGTGTGAACCTGTTTGCTCACGTAGAGCAGGGGCTACATGACACTCACTTCTCTGGATTTCAATCTGTGTAGACGCGTAGACACACCTGTGTGCACGCGCTTGTCAGGGTTGTACTTGTGTGTGCAGGGCGATGAGTATCTACTTAGGCATGTACTGACTTGAGTGTGGTTGTGGACATGCCTGTCGTTTGGGTGTGTTGACAGGCAGTTGCATGTATGTGCTGTCTTTTGGCCATGAGTGTTTGCCAACATGGTTGTGTTGTTGGTGGGCACCCATATGTCACTCCAGAGGACAGGGGAGATCTTTCCAGATGCATTTCTTGTTTAATTCCCCTTTGAGGCTTTAATTGGCTTTGGGGCCAATCCTTGTAATCACCCACAGCAATGCTGGACAAACGCCAGTCGTAGCAGACCACATAACCACTTTGCTGCTGTTTGTCCAAAAAATCTCTTCTCCACTGCAGGGATGAGGAAAGGTGGTGGGAAGGTGACTCCCCAGCACCCTGGGAAGCCCTGTGCCACCCAGGGGATAAGCCCCAAGACCACCTTCAGAGCTGGTAACAGAATTGTTCTTGCCTGCTCTAACCATAAGACCACGCTGCCTCCCCATGGCCGGGTGATACCTGGTGGAAGACGGGGGGTGACACATCCATGGTGGCCCCACACACAAATCCATCCAGCCTGGCTGGGATAAACTGGTTTAGCCAACACCATGCCAGGCACACCAGTTGCACACCAGCATCCCCACCCTTGGAAGCTCTTGCCCAGAGCATCACCCGGGTCTGGTGCATGCACCTCTCCACCCTGCACATCTCGATGCCAGCATGCGGCCCCTCCGCACCGCTGCTGGATGCCGCGCCGCTGGCAAGAGCTCGTTAATATTCCGACAGCTCCGATCTCGCTCCCTAAACGAAGGCCGCTCTTAAAGAGGGGTTTATAATTGGGCCCCAGCTCCGCCGCGTGTGGCCTTGTCAAGTCGTTGCACAGCAGCACCTCAGCGGCACACCTCTGAGAAGGAGAAAAATTGGGGAAAGAAAGAGAGGGAGGGGAGGAAGGGAAAAAGAAGGGAGGAAGGAAGGGACCCTGAGCCCCCCTTTGAAAGGGAAGCAAAGAGAAGAGACCTGTCAATAGGATCAAGCTGGCGGTGGCCGTGAAAAGCCTGGCAGCTCCACGCTCATTGATGCTGGGGAGGGGGAGCGGTGGGAAACCACGGGTCGATCCGTTGAGATGAAGGCGAAATGACAGCCCCTGAGGCTGGCAGGGTTTGAAAGGAGAACACACAGGAGCCAAAACCTGCAGAGAGACACTTGCAACTTTTCACTTATTCCCTTTGACAAGACAATGGAGTTTTCTTTCCGTCTCTCCCCCGTCTCCCCCCTCCCCTTGTTTTTTAAAGTGGGTCCCATAGGGAGAGGCAGAGAGTTCTCAAAGGATGAAACAACCGGCATGATGGAGAAGGGAGGAGAGAAAAGGGGAAGAAAGGAGAGAGGAGCAGAGCTTGTTTCCATGCGGGACGCTGCTTTACCTGGGAGGAGCAGGACAGACTGAGCTGAGAGGGGCATTATCCTCCCCTCAATGCAGGATGCACAGGGCTGCCCAGAAGCACCTGCTCGCTGCCAGTGTGGTAGTGCAAGAGGGGGTTACAGGCTGGGAAGGGGGGGCATCAAAGTCGGATGCAGTCAGAGAGCTGAGTCCATGACAATGGGGAGTTTCCCCGATTCCTCTGCAGTAGGATGGGAGCAGGGATGGTGGTGGGTGGAGGCAGGAGAGCAGAGCAGAGGGACCAAGTCCTTGTCCTGAGACACTTCTGTGCCTGTTGGTACTGGTGGGTGAGGGAAGGGAGGTTGAACTCCTGTGCTTGCAGCATACAGGGAGGACATGGGGACCAGGGTGCTCGTCAAAGTCACCTGCTCCCTCTCAGTCTTCATGCCGTGAAACTGGGGAGAGTCGGAAAATGCCAGTAAGGACTGATGGGCCGTGTCTCCTCTGTCATGAGGTATAGGCAGCCCAGAGAAAATCACACTTCTAAGGCTGCTTCAGGCATGAATTATGCTGCGGAGAAACCCTCTGTCCCTCCCTTCATCTTACCCATATGTCTGCCTGGCGAGGTTCACCCCAGGAAGAGCTTCAATGGAACTAAGTGGACCTAATATTTGCCAGTACAAAATAACTTTGGGGGAAAGTTTTTTTTCCTGAGTGTTTCTCCTTTATCCTCATCTCTGTTCAAGAGGGAGAGCTGATGTATGTCTGAGCTGGTGGGGGGAAGGATGAGGCAGCCTGATGGCCAAATCAGGATCAGGAAACTGCAGTCTTGGAGGGTGCCAGGGGAAAAATAAATTTTGGAAGCTCTTGACTGTCCCACATGTAAGAAAATCTTTGGCTTTCCCAAAAGGGAAACAGGAGAGGCTCAGCTTGGCAAAAAATCCTTGGAAGGAGTAGGACACATTTTCCAAACAGTTTATTTATCCAGAGGATGGCAGAAGCTCGTTTCTCTGGAGACAATAAGGTGTCTCTCCGGAGCTATCTTTCCCATGCAGTCAAGGACGTATATCAAGATGCATGGTGGGGAAACACACCCACAGATCTGCTCAAGATGAATGAAGGATTACAAAATCAATTGTAGAAATATCCCATTGTGTGTGGGATATTGGCAGGTGTGAAGTGGTGGGCATGGGCTGGAGGAACCAGCAGTGGTCCAAGTAAGAAGAAAGGTATAGAGGTGTAAGAAGGCACAGAGGTGTGAGATCCAGGAGAGGGTCAGCATTATTTTCTACTGATGGGCACAAAGTCGAGGTCCATGAGTGACCCTCATGGGGTTTCTGTGGGGTTCATGCCTTGACTGCGTGCAGAATGATGTCATACAGTCATAGAATTACTTGGCCAGAGGGGACCTCTGCAGGTCACCCAGCCCAACTGCTCACCCAAAGCATGGCCAAAATGGGTCATAACCTTGTCTAGTTGACTTCAGGCTGTCTCCACGTATAAGAGACCCCACAGTCTCTTTGGGACCCTGCTTCAGGGTTTGAGCACCATCAAGGGGAAAAAAAATCCTCTTAGTTGGGATTTCCCATGTTCCAGTTTGTCCCTGTTGGCTCTTGGCCTCCCACTGTGCACATCTGAGATGAGTCTGCCCCTGTCTTCCCTATGCTCCCCCATTAAGAAGGCGGAGATGGCATTATGATCTCCCTTTGTCTGCTCTTCTCCTGGTGAGCAAACCCAGCACTTGGCTCCTCATCTTGTGGCCTGTACTCTGGCCCTGGCCATATTAGTGGCCTCTGCTGGACACAATGTCTTCCCTCTCACCTCCATTGTGGCCCAGTCCTGAGAGCAGCGTCACTACAGTGACTATCTCCCCATCATGCAGCTCTACATCATGGTAGCTGAGCAATGACTATGTGCCTTTCGTGATTTCCAGCCCTCATGCCAGCTGACAGCTGACTATAGAGAGATATTTTCAAGGTGGAGTTTGGAGTGGTGAAGCCCTAAAGTCCTTGGGAGGTGACTTGCATGTCACTTCCCAAGAGAAGAATCGTTTGTCTTCTGGAATGGGGTTGCTTTACACGGTGGTCCCAAGGCAGGCTGGGGTGGGGATGTTGGGATGAGGAACATTTCTGTGAGTAGCACAAGGAACATCAGCTGACTAAAACTGCTGTTTTAGGACTTCTCCATGTGCAGAATCCAGAGAATTTGGCAATGATGGGGAACGTGGCCACTGTGCACCAGGGTGGATGGTAGACATGGGCTTTTGATGCTTCTCGCAGGACTTTCCCAGAAAGGCACGACTGCTGTTGGACCGCTGCCTGGGTTTTGAAGGATTAAATGATGGACACCAACAACCTGGGAAACATTAACCAAACAGCTGGGAAGGACCACATGGCCATGTGTCTGAATGCTGAAATCACACCAGCTAACCCTCTGCGTAGCTATCAAGTAGGACCCACCATCAACCCTTCTCATCAGTTGCTCTCCATGCACTGGAGGAAGGAGGTCAACACCATAACCACCATTTTAGATGTATGGGAAACTAAGGCATGGAGAAATAAGTCACTGGCAGAAAGAGAAACCAGGTAAGATGTTCCTCATTTACCTTCAGGGACCTGCAGGTGAGCTGCGCACCACTCCTTTGTGCTCAGTGAGGATAAAACCAGGGCAGTCAATGGGGTTTATGTCCTGATTTCTCCATGGCACATACTTTAAGGATGAGAAGAAAAGTGCTCTAGCCCCACCCCAACCACATCTTTACCTCTCAGATGGACACCAACATGGTGTGGAATCTGCTCACAGATTTCAGCCCGAAGAAATAGTAACTCTGACCCATGGCCCGTGAGGTTCCTCCTTTGGTTCTCCTGGAAAAAACTGCTGCTTCAGCACAGTGGAGCATGGAAAGGAGCAACACATGCATCCGTGTCTGACAGTAGCTAGTTACATTTGCTAATCACAGCTGAGTACTCCCTGGGTAGGTCTGGCCCAACTCTGGACAAAGATGGGCTGAGGAGCAAAAGTGCTTGTAAAATCAGGGGCTTCATCAATTGTTGCAACTGCACAGCGGCATCGAGAAAGGGGACCATCCAAGCCTGTCTCTTAAAGTGAGAAAGGATATTGACTTTTCTGCTCCATTTGTCTTGTATCCTCAATGTATGAGCTAATGTGGGGTCAAATATGGGATCCACCGCAGCACTCCTTTGCTGGTACATCTTGCAGTTGCAACATGGCACCTCTTGCTTGTCCTGGTCTGTACAGACCCTCCCAAAAGAAACCCAGTTGCTAAGTCAAGGCCATGCCATGCACCTGCTCCCTGGGTCCTTCCTGGGTCCTTTCCTTGTGGCATTTGAATGCCACTTACCCAAATCTCTGTGTGTCCTGAACCCCATATGCAGGAGGTGCTGGAGAGCAGGACTGAAACAGCTCCTTCACTTTGCACAAGGCGTGGGACAGCCAATCACAGGGAAGATTTGTCTGAACAAGATCTGCGTTAGGATGAGATGAACTATACCCCAGACTTCACTTTTTTGGGTGAGTTATGAGGCAAAAAGGGACCCCAGGATGCCTGGCTCAGATGCTGCTGCTACAAAAGCAGCAATCACATGGTGGGTGTGAGATGAAACCCATGAGGAAGCTTTGGTACTTCTGTTTCTTTGGTGGATCTAGAAAGAACAGGTCCTCTTCCTTAAGGTCTTCCCAGGTGCTGCTTTTCCAACACTCTGTGATTTGACCTGTTATATACTCCTTTCTCATCACTCAGAGCAGAAAGACTAAACGGCTGATACACGATGCAGGTGCTGATCCTACAACTGGGAGCTGCAAACTGGTCCTTCTGCATTATTGCTGTTCCTGCTGTGCTGCTCTGCTATTCAGAAAAACATCCAGTTTGCACCATGCCATCACCGTGTGCGCACCAGCATATAGCTCCCAGCTCTGAACCTCACCACCTTTTCAGGTTTGGCTTAATCCTTGACCCCCCTGACTCCTGTTCGCTGAAGGTATCTATCCTGTTACTAAATCTCTTCTTCTCCTCCTCCACTACCCCTTCTCACCAGTCTCTGCTTGTGATTTTGCTGTTACAGCCATGTATTCATCTGTTCTCGTGACTTTCCATGAAGGTCTGCCCCAGCTTTTGTCACAAGTGAGACATAGTGCCAACAGGTATGGAGAGGAGAATGGTGGGGGGGATGTTCCTCTTGGATAGATGACATACCAGCCATCATCATGGCCTCATCTGCAGCTGGGAGGTTGCCCTTGAGTCTTGTCTTTATCTGTAGAGCATCTCAGCTGTCCCAGCATCAAGGGGCCATCAGCTGTGTCAGCTTGTGTGTTGTGCATGATGCTGCCCCGACATGTCCCGCTGTCTGCCAAGCTGACACGAGGAAAGGCAAACATGCAATCCCTCAGGACAAGCCATCCGCTCATCGGAGGAGACAGGCAGCACAGTCAGGCTGGCCGGAGGGTGCTTCTCCTCTGGGAGGGAGTCACAGCAACCCAGAGCACTGGGATGACACAGGCTGGTGGCTCCCACAAGGAATCCCACCTCCCAAATGCCCAGGTGCTCCTCCTACCCTCTTCTGGGAGACACCTCCTTGGGCAAGACCACGGGACACCTGTACAGGAGCCCAACAGTGAGCAGGACCGTGTGGAAAGCATCCTCCATCCTAACTCACCTTCATTTTCTCTCTCCTCTTTCAGATTCCTTCCCTCCTCTTTGTCTTTGCTTTCTCTCCATCCTTCCCCCCACTTTGCTTTGCTATTCCTCTTTCTCCCTTTTTTTCCTCCACTCTCTCCCTTTTATCGGCCCCACTTGGGCAGGCTGACACGCACACCGACGCACGCACACACCGACACACACACACACATCCTTGTGCCGGCTAGCGCAGGAGCGGCCGGCGCTTTGGAGCAGCATTACGCTCAACATTACCATAGTCAGCGGGTTAATGGGAGTCTACTGAAGAACTTTTTGTGTTATTTTCTCCTGATGTGCCTGTGTGAATACCTGGCCCGCAGCGTCACCACGGAAGATGGGAAATGCTCCTGCCATGGACCTTTACACGGCACATTTTAGGATCCCCGCTGTGTTTTCTTTCCAATAAGAAGAAAGACCTGTCAGCATTAAGCAAATCAGCCGTACGTCTCACCTCCCTGAGCTGTGTCACACATGAATATCTGAGGGCTTTTTTCCCCCCCCTACTTTCTCTTTCCCTTCTCTCTTCTCCTTTCCCATTCCTGTCCTCTTGCTTTTTAACAAAAGAAAAGTTTAATGCGCTCACAAAGGAGAGAGAGAAATATCCATAAAACTCCAATTTAAACCTCTTTAACCCATTCCTCCGCTTTTCCTTTCAACCTGATAGCACACCCTTTTTTCTTCCTAATAGGAAGAAGGTCTGAATTTCTCAAGCAGCCGGAGGGGGAGAGAGAGGAGGAGGAGTGTGGAGAGGAAGGAAGAGTTTCTGCATGTGCACATCTGGTATAAGCAGGGCTTGTGGAGGTTTAAGGCAGTGGAAAAGGAAGGATGAAGCAGGCACAGACCCAGGAGCTGCCATGAGAAGGACAGGATTTTTCTTTTGTTGTATTTGTCTTGTCTTCCCTGCCCAGGCTGCAAATTGTCAGTGTCCAGGCACCCCCAAACAAGGGGTGCAAGAAATAAAACCACAAAATATTAAACACCAAGGACCTTTTACATCCCCCGTGTCTTGGGAATACATTTGGGACCAAATTTGGGACCTTCTGTCGAAAACCATGATCTGAAACTGCTCCAGCTCAGGAGTGGGCAATACCAGACACCCAAAAGGGTCCCTAACAAGGACACTTTGTTGAAAGTGATGCAGCTTAGTTATGGGCTCGCGAGAGCCCTAAAATTTGTCCCCATGGGGTTTCAGGTGATGGTATTCTCAACCTGCCCTGAGCTTGGGGCTCTGTGCTTGCAGAGGAGGAGTGATTGCGTGCCCCGCAACTCTATAGAAAGGGATGGTCCGGGATGATGTGGGAAAAGACAGCTAAAGACATATATTTGTGCCATAGGTGGAGTTCTTGAGGGAGATTTCTTTTCCTCTATATCCTTCACCAGACCTTCCCCACTCAATCTTCCAGCTACTAGGGAAGGGCAAACCCAAACGTGCAAATAGACTCACTCCATCTGGGTCAGGACTGGTAATATCCACATGCAAATACACACAGGTACACACACGCACACACTCCATTCTCTGGGCTTTCATTGGCAAGAGGCGGTGTGGATACACATCTTCAAAATTTTGCCTTCTGGGTTTTCAGGAATGAGTTCAGCTTCTTTTTACTTTGCAAAGCTTTTCCCAAGCTAAAAAGCCGCTGGGTATGCGTTGGGGAGGATGAGGGAGAGGAGGGGAGAGAAGGAATGAAACACTACGTGAGTGTGTGTCCCCATGCAATCCAACTGAAATGTCTAAAGTGAAAAACAAACCCGGCTGCAGACTGCATGGCACCTCCTACCTGCACGAGGCCTTGTGGTAAGAGCTGAAGGAGCATCCGGTCAGGCCTGAAAAAGAGGAGAGACCACATGAATCAACACCAGGGAATTTTCCCTTCCGGACCCTGGGATTACCCATTTGAGTAATTTATCTTCCTTCCCCGTTAATGCTTAATTGATCCATGGCTCTAATTGACTGCACTTGAGACGCAACAGTCAGAAATGGCTGGAGAAAGAGGCAGGATCCAAGGAAATTTGGCTGTTTCCTGGACGTGCTGCCTGGAGGTCGGTTGGGGATGTGGGATGCAGACATGTGTGGGGCAGCCGAGGTGGTTTCTGGGGCTCAGGGATTTTAATCCACTGGTATAACAAGAGCTCTCGTGCTTTCATCTACCTGGCTCTGTGCTGGTGATTCACTGTGACTCCCAATCCAGACCTGTCCCCCAGCTCTTAGGTGAATCTATCCTCCATCAGCTCTGCTTCTTCACCCTTCTGTGTCTCCTAGGGTTCCTCCAGTCTCACAAAGCAGGCTGTCATGACTCTGGTGTAGTGTCTTGCTTCAGACTGGAAGAAGGTAGGTTTAGATTAGATATTAGGAAGAAATTCTTCACTCTGAGGGTGGTGAGGCACTGGCCCAGGTTGCCTAGAGAAGCTGTCGAAGCTCCATCCCTGGAGGTGTTCAAGGCCAGGCTGGACGTGGCCTTGGGCAACCTGGTGTAGTGGGAGGTGTCCCTGCCCATGGCAGGGGGAATTGGAACCAGATGATCTTCAAGGTCCCTTCCAACCTAAACCATTCTATGATTGTATGTAGGACCCCCTTCCAACAGAGACAGTACTGACCAGGTCTTCTCCCTGTGCCTTCTCTCTCTGCCAAGAAGAGGATGATGGCAACTAGGAAGAAGATAACTCTCCCCACTTGCCTGCTCAAAACATGGGAAGGAGGAAGGACATCTACACAGCAGTCAGAAGGGTTCCTCTTGATTTCCTCAAGGTTTTGTTTGGAAGTCTTGATTTTCAGTTTAGGAAAAGGTGATTCCATGGCATTTGTCACTGAGAAATGATCATTTCTCTTTTTCTTCTGCAACAACAGGAGAAGAATTATTGAGAAGAATACCTACAGCTGGAGATGCCCAAGAAGGCTTCTGTACAGCTTGCATCTCTGCTTGGACTCTCTCAGTTTCCAGGGACAGATCCTTGCCTGGGATCCTTGGGGTCCTCCTAACGCAGTGTGCCCAGGTTGCCAAGAAGGCCAATAGCATCCTGCCTTGTATCAGAAATGTTGTGGCCAGCAGGAGGGTGGAAGTGATTGTCCCTTTGTACTCAGCACTGGTGAGGCTGCACCTCGCATACGGTGTTCAGTTTTGGGCCCCTCACTACCAGAAAGACACTGAGGTGCTGGAGCATATCCAGAGAAGGGCAAGGAAGCTGGTGAAGGGTCTGGAGCGCGAGTGTTATAAGGAGCGGCTGAGGGAACTGATGTTGTTCAGCCTGGAGAAAAGGAGGCTGAGGGGAGACCTTATCGCTCTCTACAACTACCCGAAAGGAGGTTGTGGCGAGGTGGGGGTCAGTCTCTTTCCCAATAACAAATGATAGGGCAAGAGAAAATGGCCTCAAGTTGCACCAGGGCAGGTTTAGATTGGATCTTAGGAAAAATTTCTGCACTGAAAGGGTTGTCAAGCATCGGAGCAGGCTGCCCAAGGAAGTGGTGGAATCACCATCCCTGGAGGTATTTAAAAGACGTGTAGACATGGTGCTGAGGGACATGGTTTAGTGGTGCACTTGGCAGTGTTGGGTTCATAGATGGATCTTAAAGGTCTTTTCTGACCTAAACGATTCCATGATTCTGTGACTATTGGGAATGGCCTCTTGACCCATGATGATTGCAGAACTGTCCTTGTGAATCATTTGGGAAGCAGCTAATTGGGCTGGTCCATGGGTGCCCAGGCACCGCACTGACAATTTAATGGCGATTGGATTCCAGATTCCCTACCACTGCCTGATTTCTAATACAGTCATAGCCCCACTGGCTCAGGAGGATCAGTGAAATTACTTTCTAATGGGAGAGCTTGAGATGTACCCACGGCCTCGCGTAAAGTCAAGTGAGTAAGTTGCACAGTCAGTTGCAAACCCCCAAATGGCTGGGGCTGCATCATGCAATCCCAGCTTCCCACTGTGCCCTTCCTGACTCCTGGTGACTTACTGCCTCTTGGTTCTGGTTCATCCCCGCTCCAGCTCATGCTGGCTGCCTACAGCTCTCAGCACACCCATCTGCCCCTGGCAGCCCGCTGACTTCATCCCTACACTGCCTGGGACATGCGCCAGGGCATGGGAATAACACATCTCACCTTCCCTGGGGTGCACTTCTCTGAACGCAACCGAATTGCTGAGCTGAACAGAACCATACTGGGCTATCAAACTTTTGCCTCGCAAACCCAAATTTGGGGAAATTAGGGGAAAAACTGTGGGAGCTGTGCTGCCATTGACTTGTGCCAGAGCTCATGCTGCCTTTCTGCATCCCGTGATGCTGAGAGCTGAGGTTCAGGGGCTGTACCAACCCACAATGTCCGAAGCAAGAGAATGTCTTGTACACTGCTATGGAGATGGCTTAATGGTTTAGGGACGCGTTTGCTGCCTTTGAATGCAACAGGTCCCAGCGGATGCCTTGATGAGCCCTGCAGCAGAACAAAATCCTCTAAACCAACAGACAAGTTTATTTATTATTAATAGTATTGCACACTTCATTCATCAGCTCTTTACCAGTGTAGCAGCATAGCTCTGCAGCCACTTGGGGTGGGGAATAACACGCTGGCTCCCTTGAGGAGGGAGAAGAGGGCCCAGGATAGAGTGGGGCCAGGACAGATGGCTAGAAGCCCTAGACTTTCACCCCAGACACAGAGACACCATGCCATGCCGTTCATGTCTCATCCAAGAGGGTGTTACCCCCTCACTCACATGTATGGCTGGTGACAACGGGGAAAGCCAAGCACTGAAACAGCCAAAAACCTGGTGAAGACAGGGGCTTGGAAGAGCATTGCTTTGTGATGGCACCCTGGTTGCCATCTGACTCCATTTTCCTTGTGAACAGGAGTGGCAAGAAGATCTGGTTTGGGACTGGTAGTCGCAGAAGCTATTTCTCTATTAAAGTTCAACATTCCCAGCTCCTGCTTCCAAGACCAGTGGGCAAGAAATGGATGATTTTACACTATCTAACCCTCTTACCCTGTAAAATAGCACAGCTGCATCCACAGTGCTGGCTGGGCACCCTTGAATGTACCAATTTAGGTAAAGCTGCTGGGAACTGACCTGGGTCTCTTTTGTGGCCAGCCTGGGGTGCTATGGCAAAGCCACCCTGATGCACCACAGAGCCCAGATAGCCGAACAGAGTGGAAACATGCCCTCAGCACCCACAAAAGAGACAGAGGGAGCATGTGGGGGGAATGAGCCAAACCACCCTGGGTACTCCTGAGAGCATCCCCCGAGTGGAGAGGAAGGGTGGGAGCAGGGAGGGGTGGGAGGGCAAGGCAAAGGGGGCGAGCGGTGTGCTTCTGAGCGCTTCCTGCCAAGGACTTTAATGCATCTAAAAGTGGAAGGTTTCACATCCGATTCTTGTCACGGGCGGCAGGGCTAATCGGCTGGATGCCATTTCCAGGGGGAAGGAAGGGCCCCGGCAGCGGGCAAACCACTTTGCTCAGAGGGGCTGCTGCCCTTAAGAGGCTTTTATTGCAGCAGCTCGGTGGCTCGGCAGAGAGGTGTGCTGTCATTAGAGTGACACTAAAAGTATCCAAAGATTAGCGATGACGGACTGACTGACCTGTCCCTGTCAAACTTGGAGCAGAAGAGGGGGAGGTAGGGGGAGAAAAGAGGAGGGAGAAACAGCCTTTCCCCTCAAAAAAGGGTGATTCAGGGTGGGCAATGAAAACCTGGCAGTGCTGGTATCCAGCCACTAACTGGACTTCGATCCATTCTAGTTATCACCTCAAATCAGTTCATATATCCTGAAAGGAGATTTGTAAACCATCCTTCCTGCAAACACAGAAGTTTGGTGTTTTCCCAGCCTTCAGCAGGGCTGGATGAAGAACAAGTTTCCAGCTCTGAAGATGTCACCAATCGACCTCTTTGCCAGGGTTTTGCAAGGAAAGCCATGGGCTGGCAGTGACATTGGTGTCTCTGAGTCCTATCAGTAGAGAACCTCCCTCCTGATCTAGTATCCCTACCCAGGGCAAGGGAGTTGGACTAGGTGATCTTTAAGGTCCCTTCCAACCCAAACCGTTATATGATTCTATGATACCTCAACTATCAAGCTCTGATTTTAAGGGGATGCTGCTCTTGTTCCTCTCTGGAGAGAGCCAAAAGTGCCTATCGCAGTAACAGGCAGTTATGCTAGAGAAAAGCAATCAGTTCGGATACAATCCTGCCTCTTCCGCCTGCCATTACACAGAAACCTGGTCCCTTGAACTTGACATAGGGCTAGCCCTCATCCCAGGTATAGGTTGTGACCCCCTCCATGGGAAGAGGTCATCCCAACCCTGGATGCACACCATGGGAAAACATTGGAAAACAGTTTTTTAATAATTCTTATCGTTGTGGTTAAAAATATGTCCTGTATTTCTGCATTTCCCCTACCAGGAAAGCTCCATCAGACCCATCCCCTTGGACCCTGCCTCTTGACCTTGGCTGGGGCTGCCCAATTTGCTGCTGTCAGTGGTGCTCCTAGAGTCCTCCCACTGCTGCCAGCATATCTCACATGCCTGCTCCCCGCCGTTACCTCTCCTCACTGCTCTTTCACAGCAAGGCATTTCCCGGACATGGCTCCATTATTTCGCTCCCAAGCTGAATTTTCACCTTTTAATTCTTCTTCTCACAGAAAATGTATCTAATTTCTTTTCCCATCCACATCCCCTCCTCCTCCTAAGCCCCCTTCCCGGCTCCTTGCAAAGAGAGGTTTTGAGCCCAATTTCAAGGTGGATTCAGCACTGGGAGATTGGGGAATTTAACATCAAGAAGTTGTTTGAGGCTGTGGAGTGGTCCCTCCTGAGCTGGAGGAGTCCAACGAAGCCCTTAGAAATGCAGGTCCAGCTAATCAAGCCTGTGTAGAGCCAGAAGGACTCCTGGGGGTGGTTTCTGTAGAGGCTCCTTAAAACCCAGATCTCCAGAATAGGGAAGGCAGCTCAGGGACAGGACAGACAGGGAATAAGGGCACAGGATTTGGGACACGACTGTTCCTTTGCTAGTTTTGCTGTGGGAGTTCCTGGTCAAGTTGCTTCTCATCCTTGAACCCCAGTTTTCCCACCTGTTCAGCAATGATGGCAATGGTGAGCTCCTCTGTAGAGACCGGTGGAAATCTGTTGTGAAGGACCTGGAGGAACAACATATTGTCGTTAAAATTTGGCTGGCAAAGCCAGAAAATGGCAAAGTTGATGGAGATCAACAGGACCTCGCAAACTCTCTCCTCTTAAGTTTTTGGATGCCTTTCCACTCAGCTGTGCCTGGGCAGGTGGATGATTCAGTTTTTAGGTACAACACTGGCAGGTCCCTTTGCAGTTCCTCACCCACAGGACTTCTTCCATTCTCTGGGGTTCCTCTTCTGGAGTGAAGTTTGGCTGAAAAGCAGTGATGTTTCAGCATATGGCTGCTCCACTGAACCTCACTGCCCTTTTTTTGAGGGGGATACCAACATCCCCACAAATGGCTCTGTGGATTGGTCTCCTCTTGTCCGTGTTGGCTGCAGCATAGGATCATAGAATGGTTTAGGTTGGAAGGGACCTTGAAGATCATCTAGTCCAACCCCGCTGTCACAGGCAGGGACACCTTCCACTAGACCAGGTTGCTCCAAGACCCATCCAACCTGGCCTTGAACACCTCCAGGGATGGGGCAGCCACAGCTTCTCTGGGCAACCTGTTCCAGTGCCTCACCACCCTCACAGTTGAGAATTTCTTCCTAATATCTAATCTAAATCTTCCCTCTTTCAGTTTAAAACTGTTACCCCTCGTCCTATCACTACATACCCTTGTAAAAAGTCCCTCTCCAGCTTCCTTGTTAGCCCCCTTTAGATATCGGAAGGTTGCTATAATGTGTCCCGGAATCCTTCTTTTCTCCAGGCTGAACAGCCCCAACTTTCTCAGTCTGTGCTCATAGCAGAGGTGCTTCAGCCCTCGGATCATCTTTGTGGCCCTCGTTTGGACTTGCTCCAACAAGTCCACCTCCTTCTTATGTTGGGAGTCCCAGAGCTGGATACAGTACTGCACATGTGGTCTCACGAGAGCGGAGTAGAGGAGAACCTCACGCCCTGCCTATGGGACATTACTGAGGGTCTTTTCCATGCAGTGACTCCAGGCTGATGCACGGGCTCAAGGCAGAGGAGAAAGGCTGCAACACTGCAGGTCCATGAGGTCCAGACCAGGTAGTGAGTGGTGGGACCCAGAAATGCTTAAGGTTTGGGTGACTGGTGCTGTCCTAGCCTGGCTGGTGGGAAGACCCTATGAAGTCTTTAGTCCTGTATGCATTTTGCTCTGTTTGGGATGCGAGTGACTGCTGGCTCATTTTCAACTTGGCATCAGCTGTCACCCCATAGCACCACAGCTGCTCAGCTACTTGGTTCCCAGACAGTTCTCAGATGGTTTCCAGTCAGTTACCACTCTGTTGTCACTCCAGCACCAGCACAGAGCTTTGCACACCTCCTTGTTCACTTTCATGATGTTCCAGTTGTCCCAGTGCTTCTCAGGGTCCCTCTAAACCAAGGCTCTGACATTTATTGTGCCAGTCTCCCCTCCTAATTAACTGTTACCCACAAACTTGTAGAGGATGCATTTCTGTCCAAGTCACTGATGAAGATGTTGAACAGTCACCACCTGCACCATCAGTCCCAGGGGTACTTCACCACTGTCATACTGGAAAATGAATAAGCTCGCTCCTCAGCACTGGAGGTAGGAGAGCTCTACGTAGCTCCATGAAGTCCATCAAAGTCCAGGGGATGGCATGTTTTGGGAACAGCCACTTATCCTTTTGTATAAGCAGAGACCACCTAAGCTGCCTGATGGCACCAAAAGACAAAAAATTAAAAGCTTACCAAAAGAATATTTATTTTTTTTTTCCCAAAGTGAGAATCTGTTTGGCGTAATGGCTGGGATTTAGCTCGATGTAGCGAAAAATATTGGGCATTTACCTGCTAAAGAAGATTGTTGAAGGGAGCAAATCTCTTTGGCCAGGGAAGAAAAAGTGATGAATGAATTCCAGGTCAGTAACATTGAGCTCACCTCACTTTTGCTGAAGAGCTTGCATCAAAGAGCAAAGCCAGTGCACTGCAATCAAAAAATCCACCTACTTATTGCAAGGGATTTGAAGAGCAATGTCTCGATTCAAACCTCTTCAGCTGTAAAGCTGCAGTGAAGCCCATCGCTGCCAGCCTGCACCCCTTTTTTGCGTTGCTGGGACAGGGACTTCTGCTTCATGCACGACCAGTATGTTTTGGTGTAGTCACTCATCTGCTACAGACACTGGCGGTGGTGGGTGCTATCCTCTTTTGGGGTGAAAATCACTCAGTCCTGGCCTAATTCCCTAGTGAAAGTCGAGCCACTGGGTGCAGCATGAGGTTGGACCACAGCACTGTGTGAGTTCAACACAGCAGCTCACCTCTGGTTTAGGAAGTCCTGGAGAACATGCTGGAGGCCTGGAGTATCCAGAAAAGCTTTGCTGTACCGTGGCCTCTATCTCACACCTTTTCCTAAACTACTCCGTGCGCTTGGATAGCGGACCAAACAGCTTGGGACAGTGGAGTAAATCCACATTCTTCCATCCTTTTATGTATCCCTGACTGCTCAGTGCATGGGAGGAGGAATCTGGACCCTCAGAAAACACTGACATTTCAGAAGTAGCGTTTAAGAAGGATTAAGACTTGCATTCCCCAAATCTGGAAAATCTGCAGAACCTGTGAATATGGCAACAGTATAATGCCTCCTGGAAACAGGCAGGTTTACTATCTCAAAGCCAAAAGTGAATCATGTTTGTGTCGATCTTTTGTGCTGTGACAATAAATAAACCAAATCCAGACTTCCCCGTTTACCTGCGAACCTCTGAAGACTTTTCCTTTGCAAGTGCCGCTCCACTCTCTGTTCCCTGGAAGAGTTTCAGAGTTTGCCCGAACAGCATTTTTCTGATGCGCCATGAAAAATATTTGCTCAGCTCTTCTGGCAAGCATGAGCTCCGAGGAAGTCGAAGGCAAGGGATTCACCTTGCTCTGGGCTGCTGAAAACTGCTTTGCTCCACAGCTCTCATTGGAGATGAGGAGGAGATCAGCGTGGTGTGAGGCCAGCAACGGTCACGGGGGATGTGCAAAGACAGTGATATCTGGGACACATGTAATTGTGGACAGGAGTCTCCCTCCCATGCTCTGACCGCAGCATCTTTCATACTAACCCTGTGCTCAAGAGATTTAGGGGATGAAGAGAAGGAAGAAGAGACATTTATCAGCAGGTGGATGAAATAAGATAGGGTGCTCTTGAAAGGGTCTCAGATTGTGCCAAAAGTGGTGGCCAGAGGCCAGGGTGTATTTTTACACCCTCTTGGAGCTTCTTACCTTAGAGCTTCTTGCCTATTTGGGCTCTCTGCTTGCACAAACCAATCCCTTATGCCTTAGCAGAATGACACCAGCATGGCTACAGCTTTTTGAAAAGCTGATACCACCAACACAGAGAAAGCTCACCTTGACTTGGGGCTTCTCCAAGAGCCACCCCATCCTCAGCTGCTTCCTTGTCCAATAAATCTTTCCTGCAAGTGACACTGGGTCTGTCTAGGAAGTCTTGGCTGTCTTGGCCACAAGACATGGGCTACCCATGCTGCTGGTGGAGGGTCTTCTCCTGCAATAACCATTGCAGTGTTCTCCTTGTTGGCATGCCCCATAGCCTACCCAAAACAACTGGTGCTTAGGATTTGTGGGGAAAGAGAAGAGGAGTTCTTGCAAATCCAGCCGACAAGCATGAGGAAGGGACGGGGGACATTTTCTCTGGTCCTTCCCTGGAGCTGCCGTGATTTGCAGGATGCCCCCCAGCCTGGTGGCTCCTTCTGGGCCACAATGGATGAGCTCGCACCTCTGTCCGCCTTCCTGGAACTGCTTTGCAATCGGTAGCAGTGGCCAGGAGGGCTCCCAGGGGCTTGGTGAGGATGGGGAAAGGGGGGCCACTGGTGGAAGAAAGAGGGGTGACCAGGGGGATGTATTTGTGTGCGGAGCTGTGGTGGATGTCAGTTAATGGAGCCGGGTGATTCAGCCGCTGTGGAGGAAGCATCAAGGGATGCTTTACGCCCTGGTACTGCTGGCAGGAACATCCTGGAGGCTCCGCAGCACATAAGTAACTACAATGGGTGATTGCTTAATAATTAAAGATATGTAACGCTTGGATTGCCTCCCGGAGCCGGACCAGAACGAGGAGAGCAGAGCACAGCGGGAGGAAAACTTCCCGTCTTACAGGAAATCTTCCCCCACCGAACCTCTCTGCAGTCCCCAAGCCTGCCGAGGGACTTGGCTGAAATCAATTCCCCTCCGCTTGCAGTCAGAGGAAGCGGCGGGCTGCCGTCAGGATCCTGCCACTGATTAACTAAGTGACCTTGGTGTGTTCCTTCCCTTCCCAGCGTGCCTCAGTTTCCTCTCTCAGAATGGGGATGTTGTCTGGAAGTAGTGAGTTATGTCATGGGAGAGGTTAGACCCCGCTGGGGAGTCATGGGGGAAAGGTGGGGGTGTTTAGTGTGTGGTCCTGGAGGCAGTGTTTTTGTCTTTGAGATAGTAAATCTTCCAGTTTCCAGGTGTTCTGCTTTTCCCATGTTCAGAGGTTCTGCGGATTTCCCAGGTTGGGGGACTGAAAGTTTAAATTATAGAATCATAAAATCATAGAATTACAGAATGGTTTGCGTTGGAAGGGACCTTTAAAGGCCATCTAGTCCAACCCCCTGCCATGAGTAGGGACATCTTCCACTAGATCAGGTTGCTCAGAGCCCCGTTCAACCTGGCCTGGAATGTTTCCAGGGATGGGGCATCCACCACCTCTCTGGGCAACCTGGGTCAGTGGTTTAATCATCCTTAAACCATTAGGAGCTTGGTCCAGCATAGGAGAAAACAATATTACCACCTTGGAAAGAACAGCTGATGGTGACCCTGGGCTGCAAGATGGGCAGATGGAGCTGGATATCGCACCCTGATCGCCATGGCAAGAAGAGCACCGACATGACACCCCCAAGCCCACGGGATGGTGAAGAGCCTGGCGGCATGGGCCACCGCTCCCTGACAGCTCCACTTTATTTACAGGCCTGATTACAGGCGACACATGAGCGGATTTATTAACTCTGCTCTCCCGCTATTCGGAGCCTTGTAGATAAATGGCAGAGCCCGGGGCCACCACTAAAACTCAGTTAACATTAAAGTGAAGGATCTGCTGGTGCTTCTGCCAGGGGGCTGGGGGCGAAGGGGAGTGGATGCGCTTTTCTTTGCAGTCAGATTGCGTGTCGGTTGAACGGGAGGTTTTATTTTTTTGCCTCTCCCCAGAATGGATGTCACATGCAGGGAGGGCAGGATGGGGATGCTGACTCAGCGCCTGCTGCTCCACTGGCTGGCGAGATGCAGAGCGGTGGTCCGGGCATTGCATTTCCCAAGCCTGTGGGGGTGTGGGGCAGGTGAGGGCTTTGCTGCAGGGTGTGGGGCTGTGCTGAGCCTGCGTTGCCCCGTGGGCACTGATCCAGGTCCAGGCTAAGTGATGTCAGCCCAGAGGGCATGTGTTCGTGTTAAGACTTTGTTTTTATCATGCTGATCCTGCATAAATCACGGTAATTGACCCGGGAGTCAGGGATATCAGAGTGGTGTCACACTGGTTCAAGAGGAGAATGAGAGCCCCTCAAAGCCCATTCCTCATTCCCTCATTGCAATCACCGTTTCCCTCCATGTAATGAGTCTGAGTTGCATTTTAACTTCCCAGGGTGAAAATACTGATTTGCTCTTGCTACAAGGATGGAGGGAGAGCTCAGGAAGCTGAGGGGCAGCTTACGTCAGGATCAGCCAGCCTTGACCCAGCTTTCCCTGCTCCTATGAATCCCCTTTGCCTTCCTCTGGAGGCACCAAATTGTTTCGTCCCCATCTTGGCTGGTGCGTAGAACTAGCCCCATGCTGCCCAGACTTCCCGATTTCTCATAAGGTTTTCCCTCTGGGATTAATCCCTTGGAGAGGCAGGGACTGCTCTGGGACCACAGTCCACCTGAGAAGACCTGGCATATCACTGTGAAGTTTGGACTGTGGGGACTGAAACAATGCAGCGATGGGGCACTCAGTTTGCCAGCAGCTCCCCCAGGGCTTGACCAAAGCTGCCTGCTTTTTCTGAAGTTCATGCTTAACTGAGGAGTCAAAGAAATTCTGTTTTGCACAACACCTGATTTGACAAGAAAGACATCATTCTGTTTCTGCTTGGGGTGGTTTGAAAGCAAGGCTTTGCTCAGAGGCTAAAAGAAATGGGGGGATCTAAGAGGTAGAAATTCATATCGGTGAGGCTCCCAAAGAGTCAAAATGAAACTTTCAAGGGCTGCGTGTCCTTTCTTGGAGGGTCCCACACAAGGGAATAAACTTGCCTTTTAGAAAGTTTTGCTGGTGCACAGGCAGAAGCCTTCCAGTAAAATGGAACAGGTTATAAATGTCTACATGTGAATGAACGTCTATATGGCATCTGTAAATGTAACATGGGGACCAGCTAAAGATGTATCCAATGTAGAGAGTCACTGCTGGCCTTAAACACCCCTGGTCCTTACCTGCAGGACTCTGCCATCCTGCAGCTCAGGGATGAGGCTTTTCTGGTGGCTTGTGGTGGACCGGCATGGACAGGAGGTGAGGACATGCTCTGGATGACCCTGCCCTATGGCAGGGTGGCTATGGATAACTCAGCCAGGGACACTGGGATGGTGGGACAGGTTCTCTGCAGGGAGCAGGAGAAAAGATTGCACTATTAAAAGATGGTCAGTGCTCTTTCCAGTGATTTCTGACCTTGCTTTCTTCTCACCTCCTTTTCTGCCCTCTCAGAGAGGGCTGCTGAGGGTCAGTGGTGCCAGGTTTGCTTTCAGGCAAACAGCCACATCTCTTAGCCTGGAGAAAAAGATGCTCAGGGGAGACCTTCTGGCTCTCTACAACTACTTGACAGGAGGTTGTAGAGAGGTGGGGGTCGACTTCTTCTCGCTACTAACAAGTGATAGGACAAGAGGAAACGGCCTCAAGTTATGCCAGAGGAGGTTTAAATTGGATATTAGGAAAAACTTTTTAACAGAAAGAGTTGTCAAGTACTGGAACAGGCTGCCTAGGGAACTGGTGTAATCGCCATCCCTGGAGGTATTGAAAAGATGGGTAGACGTGGTGCTGAGGGACATGGTTTAGTGGTGCACTTGGCAGTGTTAGGTTAATAGTTGGACTTGATGATCTTAAAGGTCCCTTCCAACCTAGAAAATTCGATGATTTTATGATTCTATGATTCTATACTCCAAAACACCTTTGGAAATGTGGTCTCCAACCACTTTGCTGAAACATCATGCAGTGGTATTGCTGACCTGGCTCCAGCTCTACTCAGCGATGTGTGACTGTGAGACTACCCCATCCCAGCCCAAACACCCTGAGGGGTGGTCTTCCTCATTTGGGTCATCCAAATCTGCCCTGGAAGCCAAAGCTTTTGAGCTGTGCTGTGCACACACCTCTGGTGTACAGGTAACCACCATGAAGCACAATCCCATAAACATGCCCTCTTTCTTGAGAGCAGCCCATGATCATCTGTGCAACCACCAGGAATGGGACTTCCTACCTCAACCAGAGAACCCCAAGAATAAAGGGATGCCTGGGAGGAAGGCACAGCAAGGATTGTGTCATGCTGGCAGGGCCAGCTGACTCCCACATCATAGAATCATAGAATTGACTGGGTTGGAAGGGACCTTTAAGGTCATCGAGTACAACATAGAATCATAGAATGGTTCAGGTTGGAAGGGACTTTGAAGATCATCAAGATCCAACCCCCTGCTGTAGGCAGGGACACCTCCCACCAGACCAGGCTGCCCCAAGCCCCGTCCAACCTGGCCTTGAACACCTCCAGGGATGGGGCAGCCACAACTTCTCTCGGCAACCTGGACCAGTGCCTCACCACCCTCAGAGTGAGAAATTTCTTCCTAATATCTAATCTACATCTACCTTCTTCCAGTCTGAAGGCATTCCCCGTTGTCTTATTACTACATTCCCTTGTAAAAAATCCTTCCCCAGCTCTCCTGTAGGCCCCCTTTATGTACTGGAAGGTCACAATAAGATGTCCCCGGAGCCTTCTCTTCTCCAGGCTGAACAATCCCAACATTCTCAGCCTGTCATGTGGCTCTTGTGGCATGGTGCCCAGCAAGGCATGCAGGTCCCAAAGGATGATGCCATGCAGTGGGTCAGCAGCGCTGCCAAGCAGCTCTGGCAGTGTGGGAGGTGCATGTGAAGGGATGTCTCCTCAAATGTCTCTGGTATGGACCAAGTGCAGCTGTAGCTGGTGCATGGAGACCATGCTGCACCAAAATATGCAGCTCAGTGGCTCCGAACCGCTGTGCCGTGGTGACTCCTCTCCATCCCATTGTCTTGTAAAAATTCAGCAGTCCCGTCTCTCTCAAAGCAGTGTCATTGCATGGACCAAAGCAAAGGACATTTGAGAGATGCAGGTGACTCCACCGAGGCCTTGGAAGTTATCACCAAAGATGTTGGAAAATCGGTACCCCTTCCTGTGCCTCAGTTTCCCCAGCAGCAAAGCAGAGCCTTCTTCTCCCTTCCTCCCATGGAGAGAATGGGGAAGCTGCTTGGGCTTTGCTTTTTCTGCCACAGTTGGGTTTTCTGAGCCCTCAGCACTTCTGCAAAGCCGGTCCTTGCTGCTTGTAAAGTGCTGCGAGAGTAAGGCTGTGCTGGATACCTGAGCCGGGGTGGAAGCAGGTACCGCAGACAGCTATCTCCATGGATGGGCTGATACTGCAGACGGGCCAGGGCAGGGGGGAGAGGATCAATAATGCAGATATGGAGAGAGCTGGCCCAGCACGAATAAGCCCAGCTTTGTAAATGAACCCTGAGCTCTCAGGGCTCCCCGGTAGAGGCTGTTATCTCCAGACACTCCGGCTGTCTGGGTCCTTTCACAATACAGAGACGTGCCCGACCAGGATATGAGTCAGCTCACAGGGCTCTTTCGCTGATCGCTGACCGAGTGCCGGCCCCCGACACCGCTTTGCAATGTTGGCTGACTGCTGCCTGGCGTGGGGAGCGCAGGGTGGCTCGCACCTCCTCGGAGGGCAAGGACCGACAGGGGACTTAGCCCCTGATCCATCCTACCCGATTTCTCCTGTAGCCCAGCCTGGGGTGCCATAACAGCAGCCACCGATGAGCTCCCTGTCCATCAAGGCAGTGTGCTTACCCTGAAGTTATGAGAAAATAAAAACAGCCAGGCCAAAGGTTGATGGATTTATTCCTTCATTGCTGGGCTCTGGGGGTGATACAAGCAGCCGTTCCTGGTCCACTGAGCTTCTGGCTTTACCCATGCAGCCCATACAACAGGAGAAGTCTCCAGGAAGATCCTCCCAGACCCTCTGGCTTTTTGCACCAATGCAATCCATATATAAGAGCATGACAAGGAAGGCTGGAAAACATGTGTGTTCCCCAATTGCGCTCCATCCAGGTCTCCTGGCCATGTCCGCCTGCCTCCCAGCAGGTCCCAGCTCAGATGTACAAGCCTTAGCTCTGTCTTGCCTGGCCAAGGCTGGGACTGGGACAAGAAAACAACAGGTTTGTTCTTTCCAGAGCTGGTCAAGCCCAAGGTCTGTCTTGCTCCCTGTCCTGCCTCTGACAACATCTGACAAGGCTGATGCCTGGAGAAACACAAGGCATGACCAACAAGCAGCGCTTTCCCAGAGTGCTCTCAACACTTTGCGCTCAGGGACCTCTTGAACCAGAGGTGTTGCCTCTGTGTTATGGCAAGGGATGGATTTCTCCGCTCTGAATGTGCCTGTTTATCCATGCAAACTTTTCACATCCTGCAGCACGGAGTTCCTTGGCTTGACTGCAGAAAGCGGCAGCCGATGGGAAGTGTGGCCTGGCAGGAGGCATCTTTGCTACGTCTGTGCTGCACCAGACCTGGGAAAATCAGTTCAGCTGTGTGTGAAGAGGAAAGACCTGTGAAATATGAGCAGTCTGTGCGCAGCAATCCTTCGCGATGATACACACACACTCTTCCCAAACTAGGAACTCTTAACCTTAACTCTGCCCTTATTGCTTCTGCCCCAGAGGGTGATATTCGGAGCCCTCCACGACATGCTTGTTAATAAACTAAAATCTGTGCTGGTGGGTCTCGTTGGCACATTAATACAGCCACTTCCCCCCTCCCCAGCCCTTTCTCCCCCCTTTCCCATCTCATTTCCTCCCGAGCCAAAGAAATCCGTCTGCCTGATAGATGGCTCCTGACAAGCTGAGCAGCTAAAGATCACATGTCAATAGGGCTATAATTAGGAGAATTGAGCCCTGTCAGGGCCGGACGGATATTTATCTGAAATCAATGGCCAATAGGGTGGAAGGAATGAAGATGTGGGAGTGTTTGCTTTGGAGCTGCCACGGCTTTTTACACCCTGTCTGCACAGGGATCCTGCCGGCCTGGGCTTTCCTGCTGCCTGAAAAGGGGGAGGATTATAACATTAGCCATGGAGATCTGCCCTGGCCTCTCAGCACCCGCACCCGCTGACCCCTTTCTGGATGTGCACGCACCCCCCAGGTGGGGATGGCAACGGGGAAAAAGCGAGACGGGGAGGGCTGGTTGCAGACAGAAGCTGTGATTCAACCTTTCACTCTTCCTCCCAGTGAGGAAGAGAGCGTTAGCGACCCCGTGTACCAGGTCCAGGGGCTCAGATGTACACAGGGGATGCAGGGCTGGAGAGGAGGCAGGCTGGTGGGGACAAGGACGTTGGCACCTCTCATTTCCAGCTGAGGTGGAGCTGGGGTCTCACCTAGATGGTCGCGTGTAAAACCTGGCCTAAATCTCCAGGTGGGGGACAGCCTTCCATGCCTGCCACAGCTCTGCCAGGGAAGGTGCTGCCAATGTTAGGCTGAGATTTAGGCATTGGTTTCCTCTCTGGAGGCTGTTTGAGGCTGTTGAGGTGGGGCTGGGCCACTGCAGAGATATTGTTGCAGCCCTCCCCACAACCATGACACTTTTCTGAGAGCACAAGGACCTTGCCGTCCCCCAAAGCTCCTGCGATGCTTTTAGCACTGGTGTGGGATGGGGGTGGTTTGCACCTAGGTAAACACCAGGGCTTGGTCTCCCTTGTTTAGCACTGGTGTGGGATGGGGGTGGTAAACACCAGGGCTTGCTCTCCCTTAGACTGGGGCATGAATCCTTTTTGCAACCATGGGGTTTTCATGCAATGAAAAGCTCAGAAGGCCCCGGGTCCTGGGAAACCCTTAAGCATCCGCTTTAATGCTTTGTTGGTGCAGGGGTCAATGGCCCAGCCTCAAAGCTGTTCAGCTATGAAAACAGTTGAGGTTAAAGACAGAAATGCTTTGGAAATGCTTCTGGGCACCGGGCAGGATGGAGTCTGGAGTCACACAAACCAGAAGAAGGCAGCAGGGAAGAAACGACCCCTCCTCTGCCTGGGGAGCAATGCCGTGAGTGGGGTACCACAGCCCAGCGTGGCGGTTCAACTCCAGGACTGAAATGAGCTGAAGGAAATCTTCATAATTCCAGACTAGTTCAGTTTTGTAATCCCCCACTGCTCAAGGAGGTAGCAGGGGTCGATCCCACTCCATCTCCAGCTGCACGTGGACCTCACCCCCCGGGATCCAGCAGGATAACGCGCTGTTGGCAGTGGGCAATGCACGCTGCCTGCACTGAGCACATGCAGCTTTCCCATCCCGCAATGTCCTCCCCTATTCAACCGGCATGCAAAATCAAAGCTCGTAAAAATTACCAGGGATTAGTACTTAGAATTAGTGAAATCATCGATTCCCTGTTGGGGCATTAGGGATCAAAAGGGCTCTCCCAGCTTGCTTTTCTCATGACAGCAGCCTCATGCTCTGTGTATGGCCGAGATCCTGACCGCTGCCCGTTCATCACATGCCAGTGTATCCGCCAGTCCCCACAGCCCTTCTCCAGATTCATTTAACTTCTGAAAGCCCATCCAACTTGGAGGGAGAAATGGAGGCAGGGGGAAGGACCCAGGGCCCTCCCCATGGCTCAGGCAGCGGATGCCACGTAGCCTGGTACACTCCTAATTTATTGCTTCTGTAATTGGGGTTAATTAGTGGTGACCAAATTTATCTTCTCGCCTCTCATTAATCCCAAACACAAAAGAACCCTGTTTGCAATCAATTGCTGTTTAATTACAGCACAATAGCTGCCTCCAGAGATCGAAATCCCTGCTGGCTTGAGGTCTTGACGGCGAGGATGGGAGTTGAGAGATGCAGCTTGGAGGAGCTAGAGGATGAGGATGCCAGCTGGGACTGGCATCGTGTACTCCAGGGGCCTGTGAGGTTCATGAAGAGCAGTGTGAGGTCTCCTTGCCCTGGCTGAAGGATCAGGCAGTGGGTTTCAACTGGGGAGAAAGGGTTGGGTTTTTAAACATCTCCTCATGCAATGGAAGGACAACTCAGTCCACGGTGGTGGAGATGCTGGGCGGTCCTGGTATACCTTTTTGGCTGGGACACCTGCTGGTGGCTATTAAAAAGGATGGCTTAAATGCAGCTCCTGCCTCCAAGATCTTGCTTGTCCGGTGAGCCAGGGCACAGGGGACAACCTGCTCGAGATTTCTGTTCTCCAACAGCAGCTCGCATTGTTTGGTTGTAGACCTGAAAGGCTGTGGTGGACCCTATCACCATGACAGCAGAGGCAGTAAAGCTGCCTGTAAGCTATAAAGGGCCCTGTTGGGACCCTGAAGGAAAATGCAACGTTTGGACAGAAAACGTGCCCCATGATGTCTGGCCTCAGAGGAACTATTGTGAGGATATTTGGTCCACTCTCAACCTGAAGGCGATAGAAATGGAAACTCCCTCAGCCAGGACGGCAAAGAAACCAGGTCCCACCGCTGTCCAGGGCTTTGTCGTTCAGACTGAACTGTGACTGAGGTGACCCACAAAGGCATGAAAAGTGGGGGAGAAAGGGAAAAAAGTGAACTGTGGGAAAGCTTTTATTTCTGCAGCCAAGCTCTGGATTCCCATCCTGGACCTGAGCCGTTTCTGGGGACAGGCTGACCCTGGAGACCCCACCTGAGAGCCCCAGGTTGCTTTTTGCCAGGAGAAACATTTCCTTTGCAGTGGTACCTGTCCTGCCCCCTCATTTACCCAGATAAATGTATGCTCAGTTAATGCTGTGAGTATTAAATAAACTCCCCGCCTAGCCTGCTCGCCTCTCCCTCCCCGCTCTTTAGGTGCCATCAATCTGCAGGATTATTGAGTCCGGTTTTGGAGTTAGTGGCGTGTTGAAAATGCTCCGGTCTTCCCTTTATCACTTTCAGATCAGCTCATCGGATGGGAATCCATCAGGGAAAGTAATGGGAGAGGCTGTGCTGATATATGGCTCTGTGTTCCTGGATCAATCGGGCTCTCGCCTCCCCTCCAGCATGGGGGCTGTGCGGGTCCGGGGCTGGTGCTACTCGACTTCCTTCTCTTAAAACACCAGATTAATCAACACTTCCTATTCCTTGCAAGGATTTTCTCCTGGCATGTGCCAGAGTTGCCCTGGATGTGATAAAATATCAGCTGTGTCGGAAACAAGGTCGAGGGCTAAATTCCTCATGAGACCTCGACCCCTGACTCAAGCCACTTGCTGACACTTATTCATTGCATTTCGTGTTTGGGTGGATTTAGGGGTTAGGAAGCAGCAGCTAGAAGCTGCATGTTGTGCTTTAAAACCACCATGTACCAAAATGCAACTGCTACTGTGGTGGAGCGCAGTGGGTGCTGAGGTGGTACGTCCACCACCGAGGCCAGGAGTCAGGACCAGGAGCTGTTTTTTGAGCTGTTTTTCCACCTGGGCATCAACAACCACCCTCTCCCAAGGCTCTGAGCAGATTCAGAGGGAAGAGCACCACCTACTGAGTCTCCCTCACCTCTTTCTTACCCCCCCCTTTTTTTTTTTTTTAATTATATTTTATTTCTGTTTGTGTTCTCAAACAGCCTCTGCTTTGCTCTGGGAAAGGCAGGAGCACGTTTAACTCTGAGCAACCCTCCTGATCTCTCCCGACATTTCTGCTTGCATTGTTTTTCTTGCTAAGCTGCTTGTGTTAATGAGACTTGCCTTCCTTGGGATCTTGCTGCTTCCTGCCTTCGTGAACTAACAGTTCCTCCGGCCTGACGTGGATGGGCTTTGTCTTGGAGCAAGTGTGTGTACGGGCAGGCGTGGGGAAATGAAAGAACTTATCTAAGTTTTGACTCAAAATCTAAACCAAAACTAAATATCAGAAAGTTTTACTTAAGAACCGCAAACAGATATAACAATACATTTGTATACATGCACGTGTACATCTGTGGGTGTGCATATGTAGGAGCGAATGCCTGTATGCATTTTGGCCCCGGCCAAGGATTTAGGCAATTGGTTAAAGACTTTCACATCTGGGTTCAGTTTCTCACCCTGACACAGCCCTCCCTTCTAACATTGACTAAGCAGTTAAAAAAATCCTAGAAAGCAAGCTGGGAGAAACACAGAGAAATCTCCTCTGGTGTTTCTTGAGTGTTTTTAATTGGGAGAGTATTAAACTTTTTAGGAATAAGGACAGAGTCCAGTTTCTGTATTTCTCCCCCAAAGCCTTTCATTTGCAACTGATACAAAATTAGATTAAACATTAAATGTCGTTTATTATTTCTCCCCACTTTTTTGGTTCATTTGCACTATGAAAGTGTGTTTGTGAGTGTTTCTCCCAAGGGATGGCACAAGCTATTTTGCGATGATTTATAGACCAGTGGTGTCAACCACTGAGTCACTTCACCTGCTTCAAACCAAATCGTCTGCTGTCTCAATGCTGTGGATATCACTAGCAAGAAGATCTAGGTGGGAGGTGGGAGTGAAGAGACCCAGCTCCTTGTCAGACCACAACCTTTCCTATTTTCTTCTTGTCCTGTGTGAAACTGAGGGGTACCAGATCTTTGCATTGAGGAAATAAAAACCTATAGCAAACCAGCTGGCATGGCAATGCCAAGGGTTGGCTGCACCCTCAGACACCAGCTCCTGGCACTGCTCAGGCATGGGTGTTTCATCTCCCATGGGTGACCCCATCCCAGAGAGGTGTCAGATCCCTCCTGGGCCCCTCACACCCTCTGAGCACCCTTTATGCAAGGAGAGGGAGAGTCAGCCTGCTTCTGAACCCACCGTGAGTGAAGACAAAATGAAGACCCACCAAGAAAAGATCATGGGGTGGCTCAGCAGTGCGTAGAAGACAGAGGGGACCATGCAAGAGCAGATAAGGGAGAGTAGAGCAGGATATGGGTTCTCCACAGTGCAGCGCAGCATGCCCTAAGTGGGGGCTGCTGAGATGTCATCTGTCAATAACCCACCAGCCTTGTGTGCACCCACAACAACATACAGCACTCCGCAAATTGGGCATTGAACTGAAGAAAGGGGGCAAATGCAGCTGGGGAGCTGAGGTGGGAGGATCCTGGCTTCAGAGGTATTTCTTGGGCCTTTGGCAAGAAGCTGGTAACTAGCTAGCAAGCCAGCTTGAGTAGGAGCTTGGGATTCTGTAGTAAACCTCCTCTAAAGCCAGGAAAACATGGCCTATGAGGAAGGGTTGGGAAGGCATCAGATTGTTTAAGTCCAGAGACTGAAGGGAGATGGGATAACAGCCTGCAATTATGTAAAAGGCTTCTGCAAGAAGGGGAGGGACACATGTTTCCCTGTGGATAGGACAAGTAATAAGGAGCTTAAAGCCAGCAAAGGAGATTTAGAGCTGTGGGGATAGAGAAGGGCTGGGATTAATTGCTAGGAGGGGGGGCAGGGTGGTATCACCAGTGCTGGAGGCTTGGAGGACAAATGTGTCAAGAAGGCTTAAAGAGAGTGGATCCTGCCACGGAGCAGGGCACAGGGAAGAGAAACGTCCACCTGGATGTCTTTTCCAATGTTTTGGTTGACCCACAAGGCAATGCAAGCGGGTGCTGGGATATCTACAGAGGGTTGGTGGGTTTGACAGTACTGGGGCTTCTCCCCCATGATGCACATTCCTCGGTGTGAGCTGCATTGGCTCCAGTGTCATGTAGAGCTGCCTCTCTATTTCCCTGGCTTTTGCTCAGGTCCACAGGACTCAGGAGATGTGGCAAAGTGTGCTTGTGGGTGTTGCGTCTCATCCTCTCTCCCTACCTTGCCTGCACTTCCACTTTGACCTGCACCTTGGGAGCTGGAGGTGGCTTTTGGGTGGAAAGCACCCAGCCAAGTAGTGGCGATCCGATCACCCCGAGGAAGCAAATGTGCTGACCGGGCATAAGTCAGAAATAAAACAGAAAAACTTGAGAAAGCTCTTGCTTCCAGTAATTCCCAGGGAGAGGTGTCAGCCATGATTTCTGGAAGCCACACGCAGCAGAAAGCAAGGGATTGCTGGCAGCACTAATGAAGTTACTGCCATGCGGCGATTAGGTTAGGAGATCCTCCGGGACTGGCCTGCGAGGTGATGGACTGAAAGCAGAACGGGAACTAAATTGCATTTCATTTCAATTTGGCCATAAATTTGATGATTTCGTCAGATAAGGAGTAAAGGGGGAAGGGAGGCGGGGGGAGAAGAGGAGAGGGAGGGCTCTCTGCCTTCGGCATGGCCAGGGCAGGGAGGGAGCAGGGGAGAGAGCACGACACGAGAAATTACATCGTTCTAGTTTGTACCATTGTAGATTATTAATCAGAAGTGTCAAAGGCTTTATTGGATAGGATGTATATCACCTGCTTTCTATAGACTATTCACTGAAGTAATAAGGGCTGGGAATATAGGTTATCGAACCGCCCTGGGATTTATGAGCGAGGATGCAGTGGGTGAAGAGAAGAGATGGACCATTGTTTCCACTTTCACGGGATGCTCCACTTGGCATCAGTGGTTTGTGTCACCTGAGTCATCTGCAGAAAATGCATGAGAGGGCGTGTCAGATTGCAGCAAGGGTTGCAAGCTGTACAGCATGAGCCAGTGAGATTTCCTGGTTCTCACCCCGCAAATTCCCATTCAGGACAACCTCAGTCACCAGACAAAGCGGACCCCGTTGCAGAGAGGTTGCTCAATAACTGCAAAACCAGAGATAAGGGAACAGATTCAAACATCTTTCCATTGCTGGAGTCTAATATTATAGACCTTCAAGAAATGATCATGGTTCATTCCAGTTCACAGACATCATGTGATGCCAGGCCCCAACAAACATCCCAAATTAACTCCTGGGACCGAGAAACATTGTAGTCGCAATATTAGCTTGGGACATTGCACCAGATCAGCTCACAGCCTTGCTGTCAGTGACATCTGGTCACAATAACATTGCACGATATTTCAGAATGGTGTCATGGTTGGATACCATGAGTTTTTTATAGCATAGGTTGATATTTGCATTGAAGGGAAGTGCCCTGCTGCATTTGCTTGGCATGCTGATGCTTCTGTAGTGGAATAATCCAGTCGTAGATGTGCTCAAGTTTCCTTCTGGGTATTAGGACATCATGAAGTCTTGGTACAATGTGTCATTTTTAGGCCAAAGTCATCAGATCCCCTCTCATCATTGCTGTTTCCTTCCAACAGCATGATATCCAAGCTGAGTGTGTTGAGACTTCTGTCCTAAACCAGTGACATATTATAGAATCATAGAATGCTTTAGGTTGGAAGGGACCTTAAAGACCATCTAGTTCCAACCTCCCTGCCATGGGCAGGGACACCTGCCGCTAGACCAGGTTGCTCAAAGCCCCGTCCAACCTGGCCTTAAACACCTCCAGGGATGGGACATCCACAACTTCTCTGGGCAATTTGTTCCGCTGTCTCACCACACTCAAAGTAAACAATTCCTTCCTAATATCTAACATAAATCTTCCCTCTTTCGGTTTAAAAGTCTTCCCCTCATCCTATCACTACGCTCCCTGATCAAGAGTCCCTCCCCAGCTCTCCTGTAGCCCCTTTAGGCACTGGAAGGGGCTCTAAGGTCTCCCCGGAGCCTTCTCTTCTCCAGGCTGAACAACCCCAACTTTCTCAGCCTGTCGTCCCAGCAGAGGGGCTCCAGCCCTCGCAGCATCTTTGTGGCCCTCCTCTGGACTCATTCCAACAGGTCTGTGTCCTTCTTATGTTGGGGGCCCCATGCTGGAGGCAGAGCTGCAGGGTGGTCTCACGAGAGCAGAGTAGAGGGGCAGAATCACCTTACTTGACCTGCTGGCCACACTGCTGGTGATGCAGCCCAGGATGCCAGTGGCTTGCTGGGCTGTCAGTGCACATTGCTGGCTCATGTTGAGCTTCTCATCCACCAACACCCCCAAGTCCTTCTCCTCAGGGCTGCTCTCAATCCATTCTCTGCCCAGCCTGGATTTGTGCTTGGGATTGCCCTGAACCACGTACGTGCAAGACCTTCAACTTGGCCTTGTTGAACTTCATGAGGTCTGCTGGGACCCACCTCTCAAGATTGTCCAGGTCCCTCTGGATGGCATCCCTTCCCTCCAGCATGTTGACCATGCCACACAGCTTGGTGTCGTAGGCAAACTTGCTGAGGGTGCACCCAATCCCACTGTCCTTGTCACCAACAAAGATGTTAAACAGCACTGGTCCCAGTACCAAACCCTGAGGAACGCCACTCATCACTGGTTACCACCTGGACATCAAGCCATTGACCACAACTCTTTGTGGCCATCCCGCCAATTCCTTATCCACCGAGTGGTCCATCCATCAAATTCATGTCTCTCCAGTTTAGAGACAAGGATGTCACGTGGGACAGTGTCAAATGCTTTGCACAAGTCCAGGTATGATTCACTGAGGTTTCAGTCTTCTTATTTTGCTGTGACAGTGCCTTGCAAGTGGGGAGGTTTTAATCTCAACTGGATGACGGTCTGGTGCTTGCTTAGGGATAAGACCAGAAGCAGTCTCGGTGTGATATCTGTCCATGACAAAATTTGTGGTAAAATCACGGTATGGTGTACAACTCTAATTTCCATGATCAAGAGCTTGCCGTTCTTTGACAAATGATGGGTGGATCTCAAATGATGGGGGTCAATATGAACTGACTCTGTGCCCAGCATGTCCCCAGTTCAGGCATGAGAGGCTGAGCCAACTTCTTCAGTGAGCCTTTCTTCCTCACTCCTTCTCCTCTCCTGCAGCTTTCCTGGCAGATGGAAGTGAGTCTGAGAGCCTTCTGATCTGGGGCTTATTTCTTCCAGCCTTTCAGATGCTGAAAGCAGCTTCCCAGCCCTCTGGGGCTTCATTGTGCACCTCTGGAGGACCCCATACATAAAACCTGTAGGAACATCTTCCCCTGTGAAGATTGGATGGTGAAAACATTTACAAAACAATGGATGAAACCCACTCAGAGATGTAGTAAAGAAATTCCAGTTATTGCCTGGGGCAGTACCAAGCCCTGGATGTGCATGAGTAAAGCTACAGAGCTGTGCTCCGAACTGTGCATCTTAGAATCACAGAATCATAGAATTTTCTAGGTTGGAAGGGACCTTTAAGATCATCTAGTCCAACCATAAATTTGGATCCATGGTGGATCCAAGATCCATCCATCTTGGATGTGTGATGGCTGTCAAGGATCTCGTGGGGCACATCAACATGTTTGTGGGGCACATCAACATGTTTGTACACTCCCTCTACACCTGACTGCTGTGGGGAAGGGACATAGAGGCTCTCTGGGACTAGCTCTGCTGAGCTTAAGAGCTGTTTTGTGCTAGTGCAGCAATGCAAAACATGATGGGAGCTTGGCCTGCCCTTGAGGCCAAAGCTTTTAAACTCATGTGAGAGAGAGGGGAAAGATATCACCCATAAATCTTAACCCAGGAGCAAGAAGCCGGGCTCTGGCCATGGCAGAAATCTGAAGGCATGTGGCTATCAGACTAACGCAGGACTTTGGCAGGCAGTTTTGTGATCATAATTAATACATGCAGTTGCCAGGAATTCACGTGCAGTCATAGAAATTTTGCTTGTCTAGAGGAAGTGTGCCTCACTGCTTCTGTTTCTGATCCCCCCAGCTCATGTACGCCTGGTCCAGTAGGAGTGTGAACCTGCATTGCTTTGTCTGCACCGTATGACACTGTCACCTCCATCTTCCTGCTTAGAAAGTAACCCACGTAATGAAGGTGGTAGGGATGATTTCCAGGAATACCAAGCCCTCTACAGGTTCGTTGGAAGCCGACCTGTATTTTGGAGGCTCCTCTTCAAAGAGCAGCTGGGCATCTGTTTGAAAACTGCTACAGCAGGGAGGGAAGGAATCTTTAGTGTAACTTCAACATGTTCAAAATGAGAGATTACAAGTGTTAAGAAAATAATGATCGGGAGGTACAAGAAAAAAATATATAGAAATCTATTTCACATGCACAATAATTTACTTTTAGATGTGCAATAAAGGTTTTATATGCACAATAATTTATTTTTACACGTGCAATGATGTTTTTACACACATAATAATTCATTTTTACGTGTAAAAGCTGACCAATTAAAAGCATGAATGCTAAACACACCTCTGACCAATCCTGAATGCCTTTGTTTTGGCATGCAACTTCACTCATGCCTAACACCAACACTCTCCTGCAATATTATTGTTTGTTTTGCAGTTGGTTCTGTCTGACTCAGCGCAATGTACCTGATTCTTCTCCAGTTCACCCCCACAGAAAATATGAGCGGACCCATGGGCTGTTGGGAGGGCATGCAAGGGCCAGATGACCTGGGTTATCACCAGCTTTTCTTCATGACCCATCCTGGCCAGCTACACGCATCTGTGGGATGAATACCAGCCCCAGCAGGCAGATCTGAGAAAACAGTTGTCCTACTAGAAAACTGGAAAAATAATCTCCTTTGGCCAACTGAGGTGACAGGACTCTCAGCTGCAGCTCTGTCCCCTCTTTGCCCTTCTCACTATTTTTTGCAAGTCTCCAACCGACTGTCTTGATGGGAGGAACTCTCACCACCCCTCAGCTGTAGGAGAATCCTGCATGCTCTTCTCCAATGTTCTTCTGCAAGTTGTTGATTTTCAGTCAAGTGCAATTGCAAAATGAATTTAAAGACCCCAAAAAGTCCAGGCACCTCAAAGCAATAGAGATGAGCCAGTGAAAAACTCCAGCAGAAGCTGCTGAAGGAGCACTGCAGAAACTTTGCCCATTCTCAGATCTCAGATCTGCTTCCATGTTCTTTTTCACCAGTCACTTCACGTGGCTGTCACTTCTGAATAAGCCAGACGGGTTATGAGCCTCCTTTCCTCAGGTGAGCACCCTGATCAGATAGCGCAAGTTTGGGGGTCTGTGTTCCCTCATTTTCTCCTGCGTATTTTATTTCACATTTAAATAAAACACACTTTTGTGCCGAACTTCCAGGATGTTGAATAGAATGGGAGATCTCTCCTTACTGCCTTTGAGACTTCATCCCCATGGGAAACCATCTGCTCCACTGAACTGGCAAATTCACCTACCGTAGATAATTTCAGGATGATCTGAAGCAATAAAGGGACTGAAGAAGTAAACAAATGCCTCCCAGTTTGCTGGCATCCCCCAGATTAAATGCACCAGTTCGGGCCAGAGGGTCACCTCCAAGCACAGCCGCCCTGGTCATGCAGAGTCTTTGCCATGTTAGTGGCGACTCAGTTACTTTGAGTGTGAATCTCAAATTACTGCAAGCCCAGCGGATTCAAGGGGAGAAGCAGTGGAAGGGACTAGAAATATAAATAACAGCCACTAGTGTAGGAAAAAAAAAAAGAAGTTCACAGAATCTTTTTCTTTGAATAATCTGGGAGAGGAGGAAAGGGAAGGAAGGGGGTAGATGGTCAAGTGGAACAAAACAATGTAAGCTGAAACATTTTCCCTCCGAGAAAACCCAAGCCTGAAAAATAAACTGGTTTAGAGTTCATAAATGTTTAGTGGAAGTCTGATGCAGCAGTAAGTGGAAAAATTTCTTTTTATCCAAAATTTCTGTTTTTGCAAGAAAAAAAAATGCTTCCACAGAAACTTTGTTGAGGATACTATTCCACCAGCTTTAACCACTGGTATGCTTAAGTCTCCGGTTACAACATATTGTGAGCAAGCAAATGGGGGAGAATGGTGAAAGTGTCAAAACAACATTATCTGTTCACAAGCCGTAGGCAGCTTGGATGCAAATCATCTGGAATAGTTATGGGTCAATGTTCTAACAGACAGGGCAGGAGATGTGTTAGTTGGTGGTGTCCGCACCTTGCCAACACTTCCCACCACACAGTGGGCTGACCAGTGCCTTAAGCAGTTACCTGCAATGCGTAGGTGAGAAGAAGGTGTCTGCCAAAGCGTTTCATCTGGATCAATGAGTTGTCAGACTGCCAGCCTTCAGATAGCTTTGGGATTTTTCAAAAATTACAAGTGACAATCAGAAACCTCAGGTCTGGTCGCAATCAAAGTGTGGAACTCTCCATTGGGATGCAAAGGGTCACTGGCCCACCTGAACAAGAGCTGCAGCTGTTTTTTGGGTGGCAATGCCCATCCTTGTTTGCACCTATTGTGTTCAAACAAAATTAGCTCGGAACAGCTCATGCATTACTTTACAAGGGTCGGGTTCATGGAAAAATCTCATAAAAGACAATTCAGCTGGTAAAAAAAAAAAGCAATGGAATGGAAAAATGTGAATGATGATAGGGCATGGTCTAAAAAAACTAGAAACAACAAATTGCCCCCAAAGCAATAATCTCTCCACCAAGAGTGACACTGGTTTGAAAAACTGGCTTGGCTCAGAGGCACAGGGAAAGGCGAGAGACACATCAAATAGGAAAAAAAAAAAAAAAAGAAAAAAAAAAGACGTAGAGGACATTGAATTTGCACTAGAAATGTGGAAAATCAGTAAGATGAGCAAAAAGACATGAGACAACTCTGGCCAGTAGAGCTGAGGACAGCAAAGAGTTTAAATACTTTGGGAACAGAAGGAGCTATAATAACCACAGTATTGATTCCTCCTTGGAAGGGAAATGTGCAAAGCATGCATTTTCAATAGATATTTGTTTTGTATTTGGGGGGAAAAGCAGATTTGTATCTGATTAAAGTGAAGGGAAGGTTTACAGGCCAGCATTAACTGTGCAACATACAGAATAGCCCCTCTTAAAAAGACAAAATTTTCTGAAAACAGGCCTTAACTACATCCAAGTGTTTTGTAGGAAGTGGCCAAGGAGCTTTACTGTTGGTTTTCAAGATGCCTTGGAGGGCTGGGCAATCCAGGGGACTAAAAGAAAGCTAACATCATGCTAGTACGTTAAAATGGTATAAACAGGATGACTTGGATAATTATTGCCTGCCATTGATTCTAAGCAAAATGAAGGAACACCTCACAAGGACTCGATTAATAAAGAATTACAGGAACATGATGCTAATCAGCAGGGGGTTATGGGAAATCGGTCTTGTCAAATTAAGTAGCTTTTATAAACGCAATTACAACAGTGAGGATAATTAACCGCTGGAGGAACTTGCGGAGGGTTGTGGTAGAGTCTCTTGGGGAGATGTTTAAATCAACAAGTTTTGTTTAAAAAAAGTCATTTGTGCAGTATGCAGAACAATGCGGGGTTTGTCGGTTCCTGGAGGGACTTGAATCAAAACACTTTAACCACAGCCACCATAGCTGCAGAGAACGTTCATTCAGGACAGTAATATCCAAGTAATGTCCATTCAGGCTGTGATATCCAAGACCTTGGAAAAGTTGATCGTAGTGGTGCTTTTGGGCTCTCAAACCCATATGTTGATGAAGAAATAAACTTTAACGTGGCTTCCACTGGCTCCTTATAATGAAGGTAGCAGTTGGCTGGTGATTGGGAGGTATACAACACTTGTAATCAAAAGGGAGAATTGAAAGACGTTTTGTTATTGTAGGGCTGCACCTAAGCACAGAGATAAATTGGCTTGTACAAGTATCCAGGCTGAGAGAGTTGGGGTTGTTCAGCCTGGAGAAGAGAAGGCTCCAGGGGGACATTATTGCAGCCTTCCAGTACACAAAAGGGCTACAGGAGATCTGGGGAAGGACTTTTTACAAGGGCATGTAGTGACAGGACAACAGGGAATGGCTTCAAACTGGAAGAAGGAAGATTTAGATCAGATATTAGGAAGAAATTTTTCACTGTGAGGGTGGTGAGGCACTGGAACAGGTTGCCCAGGGAAGTTGTTGAGACCTCATCCCTGGAGGTGTTTAAGGCCAGGTTGGATGAGGCTTTGAGCAACCTGGTCTGGTGGGAGGTGTCCCTGCCTATGGCAGGGGGTTGGGACTAGGTGATCTTCAAGGTCCCTTCCAACCTAAATCATTCTATGATTCTGTGATTCTAAGTACTTGTGCTGTCCTCATGTCACTGGTGTCCTACTGTCCCTCAGCTGGCTGGTACAGGGAGCATCCAGTAATTCATGTTTCATGCATGTATTTTTTCCAGATGTCATATGAAGTTTGGAGAGTTAGATTTTATTTTGGAAAAGGTCTCGTTTCAAAAGGTTTTTCTGTGCTAACGACTTAAGCTGAAGATGGAAAGGAAAGCCCAGGATGAGAAAGTCCATGGTTAGCCTTGGAAAAGCACCACTGCCTAGGGAAGGTTTGCTCTGTGGTCCCAGGGAACTGTTGGCCAAGGTCCTCAGTGTGGAGTTGAGAAAGTACTCTGGGGTTAGAACAGTTTTTTTTGAGGACTGTACACCCAGAAAATTGCAATCTATTTTTTTTTGAAAGTTAAAAAAGGGCTCAGAGCACAGATCTGATTCTCTCTTGGGGTCTGCAGTCAGAAAATGTGGTGACATGTTTGTAGGAGTCTGCTACTTTGGGCAGTGACTGAAGTGGTCTACTCTGTAGTGTTGGGCAATGTCCTCTCAGGACAACCGAAATGGAAAGGAATCCTTTCCACAGATGGCATGGTGAACACGTTTCATCCCAGGCCTTCTGAATTTTAACCTAGGATCTCTGTATTTTGGCTGCGGTGCAGAAGTGGCTGCTGCCTTGTCACTGTAGAGTTGGCTGTGACCACTGGACCACGTCCGATGGGCTGAGACTGAAGGGGCAATCAGGAGTGTCAGGCTGTGCCACTGATTTCTTATCGACCTGTTTGATACGCTCTCACATTTCCATGCATCTTCCCCTCCTGCACTCCATAAAACGCAACATGAAATGTCTCCTCTCAATTGAGATGCTCTGTTTTATTTGGGCTGAGAAATGCACTTAAACCTTTTTAATTTGTCTTGTTTGGATATGGGTATAATTTTGGTTGTGTTTTATGGGTGCTCAGTTCATTTTACTTCCTGTAAATCGTCCCTTTAGTTACTAGGGCTTCTGGGAAGTTGTAAATTCTCCCTCCTATCTTCTCCGTAGAGTTTACGTTGTTTTACAGTTTCATTAATAGGTTCTCTCCCAGCTAGGTTGATGAAAGTTATTGACCTAATCATAACCTATTAATTATGACAGTAAATCCCACTCTTGGAAATGTTTTACTGAGCAAATGTTACTTGGAAAATCTGCGGGTTAAACTGGAGATCCAAGAACTTTAAATCTAATGTTCACTGCCCCAGTCATGGAGACACGAGTCCTCCTCGGGAGAAGCTTTTGCGATACCGCTGTCTCAGGACAGATGGTGACACATGCTAAAACACCTCCACCTCTGCTCTGCCCTGGGCAAAAAGCCTGTTGGATGCTGGACTGCAAGTGAAATGGAGGATTGCTGTGGCATCTAACCCCATGCAAAAAAAAAAAAAAAAAAAAAGAAAAGAAATAATAAAAGGGAATTTCAGGAATTCTTATTCTGAAAGAAATGACTTTTCCTAAATATTGGCTCTACGTGTTTGGGTCTAGCATGGCAAGCGGGGTACATTCAAGCTTCTTCTTGTGGCTGTTAGAATGAGGAAATCACAATTAATAAGCAATATACTGACTGCTGTCCAAGGCTGCCAGTTCATCAGAGGTAGGGGAATTTTCCCAGTGTCTTCCACAAGCACTTTCAGCGTCCAGGACAGATTTTCTATTGGTTGAACACAGCTCCAAAAAACAAGACTCAGGTTTAAAGCTGGACAGATATCCCTTAAAGCCAGGGGAAAGGTTTCTCTTCCCCAAGTCTCTTCCCTCCAGAAACAGGTTCTGCCCCATCGACCCTGTTGCAAGTGCCCCATTAGGAAACACTCCCTGTAGCACAGCTGCTGAGCGAGCAGCTCCCTTCTGCATCCTCAAACCTCTCGGGAAAGCCACTTTGCTTATGAGGCAGAGAGAGAGAGGTCTCCCAGGAATCCAAGTGCTTGCATCAGCCTTTCTGAGTAGCCATCCGTGGTAGGAACCGCAAGAGGTCTCAGCTGGGTTTCGGTGCCCAGTTTAAATAAGCATTAGGTGTTCGCAGATATGCACATATGTATTATATGGAGAGACGCACATGGGTGTCTATTTATGCAGATAACTCCAGGTATACCTACCTATATGTACCTACGTGTGTCCACATGTGCACACACACATTCGGAGTTCATGCCCTGAACACACCTTTGAAGGCAACAAAAATGCTAACGGAGCTCTTTCTAGTTGGGGACCCCAAATTTACTGATGATCATCCCATTGCCAGGACGCAGATGAGGAAGCTGCAAGGGATGGTCTCAAAGGGAGGAGGAGGATGGAGTAAAGAAACAGCTACTGCCCCAAATCTCATGGCAAGCCCACGGCAATGCTGGAATGCTCAAAGGAAAACTTTACTGCTCTTAAGCTCCTGCTGTTGTGGAAGATGCAGCTTTCTGCAGTCATCTCTGTTTCACTCCGTAGAAGATCAAAAAGAGGGAGATAAGAAAGAAATGATGAGAAAGGCCACACGCAGAGGAAGATGGTGGGGTGGAAATGGAAAGCTCTTCTCCAGGGCTGTTTAAAATGAAGCTGAGCATGTAAGCATGGAGAAGACATGAGTGTCATCCCCTTGGCAGAGCTGTGCTCTAACTTTTAAGACTAATTAAATAGCAAAGAGGAAAGTAACTTCTGCAAAGGAGGCAAACTTTTACTGCAAGGGAACTCTCTCCACCATTTACTTCACGGCACCCACCACATCTGCAGGAACTCAACCTGCAAAGTGGTTCTCAGAGATGGAAACTAAAAAACATTTGCTCAGTAAAACTCTGGTAATGAGGGTCTGTCAGGGATAGAATGTGTTGCTGATGATTTCAGCCCTTCATGTCTTCCTTTGCCTTGAAACATAGAACCTCATTTGGGTGCTTTAAAATTAACCTTCACAGGTTATAAATCTGAAAGTTATACTGGTGAACCTCTGCTTTCACTGCAATGATTTTTTTTTAATTTTTTTTTTTTTAATTTTTAAACAGTTTTCAAAGTTTCCCTGAGGACTGCAATAATTTTAATATCCTTCTGGAATGACAAACTCAGAGCATGGCCGCAGCAGTCCACCTCTTATCCCTTCTTGATGCACCCCTATTCCTGTACCCACATTATCACCCTTGTTCTCATTGATTCAGAAATACAAAAGTCAGACTCAGTTCCACCATTTCAATCACTCTTACAATTTTACTTTAATTTTACTCTTAATTTGCACTGAAGGTTCCAAGAAAATTTCTTTTTGGCAGTTGCCTGGTGCAGATGCCGAACTATTTGCTCTTTGTTGGACTTGTCTTTTGTTTCACACACTGTAACTCTGTACTGGTCTCCAAACACGTTCCTGTGAATTTAAGATCTGTTTCCATTATTGCAGTTTGAATAACTGAACTTGCACACTTCTCGACTTTGATATATCACAGCCACATTGCAATTTGCATACAAAGCACAAGGCACTTGAATCAACCTGTAGAAACCCTCTTTACTTAAAGCCATATTTTCAGCATGTTCAGCACAGCAGGTCTCAGGGAGTAAGACCTTGTCAAGCACGATAACAAATGCTGATAGGTATTTTCACTGAAAACTTTGGGTAGGATTCATCTCATTAGTAGAGGAGTCAACAGCAAAGTCATCCACATCTGAGCGGTACATCCAGGCTCCCATTGTGCAGAGCCAGTTGGTTCAAGCTGGGGGATGAAGGGATGGAGAGCAGCCCTACTTAGAAGGACTTGGGGCTACTACTGGTGGATGAAAAGCTGGCCATGAGCCGACAATGTGCGCTGGCAGCCCAGCGAGCCCCCGGCATCCCGGGCTGCATCCCCGGCAGTGTGGCCAGCAGGGCAAGGGGGGATTGTGCCCCTCTGCTGCGCTTTGCTCTGGGGAGACCCCCCTGCAGTGCTGCCTCCAGCTCAGGGGCCTCAGCACAGGAGAGACATGGACCTGCTGGAGCGGGGCCAGAGGAGGCCCCGGAAATGCTGGGAGGGCTGGAGCCCCTCTGCTGGGAGGACAGGCTGGGAGAGGTGGGGGGGTTCAGCCTGGAGAAGAGAACTCTCTGGGGAGAATTAAAGGGGGCTTATAAGAAAGATGGGGAGAGACTTTTTAGCAGGGCCTGTAGTGACAGGCCGAGAGGTAATGGCTTTAAACTAACAGAGGGAAGATTTAGACTAGATATAAGGAAGAAATTCTTTACGCTGAGTGTGGTGAAGCACTGGCCCAGGTTGCCCAGAGAGGTGGTGGCTGCCCCATCCCTGGAAACATTCCAGGTCAGGTTGGACGGGGCTCTGATCAACCTGATGTAGTTGAAGATGTCCCTGCCCATTGCAGGGGGGTTGGATCAGATGGCCTTTAAAGGTCCTTTCCAAACCAAACCATTCTTTGATTCTATGATTCTATGATATTGCCAGTGGAGTCTAAGGTGCATTTTTCCAACCTATGAAGGCTTCTGTTTTCAGGCGAGGGAATTGTCCCTGTTTCACTGAGCTTACTGATCCGTTTGCCAGTGGCATGTCATCCTGTCCTCCCCATATTCTTATTTTTCTGAGAGATGCGAAGGCCTCACATGTTGCTGATGTGCTCCATGACCTTCAGAAGTTTTTTTTGAGATGCGAAGCAGCATAAGGGATATTAGATGCCCCAGGGGTGGAATCCCAGCTGATAAAAATGCAAAAAAATATCAAGCAATAGTAGTCTGAAGAGTAGAAACAGTGCTGATTCCTCTCTCCTGACCACCGACTATCCACATGGCTCATTTTTCCTAGAGCCGACATTGATCTGACTATAGGGAAGTATCTGCTGTGCCTTTGCCTGGGCCGGTTACCTTGGGCTCTCTCTCGAGTCAATGCAGACTGAGCCAAGAGCCGGACTTCAGGACACAGCTCACCTCACTCCTGTGTTCGTTCAGCTGAATCAGCCCAGTGCTGGCTCCCTAAGGGGGGTGGAAATGGTATAGGGTTGCAGAATTAAAGATAGATGCAAACCCTGAAGTGGTTAGCTGGCCTATTGGCTTGCCACAGCTCCTGCTCTCTGCAGAATAGTTCTGGATATGGGTGTTGAAATGGAAAATAACAGCTTTCATGTTTTGCTTAGATCTGCTACGATGAGAGAGGTGAGGAGCCTTCGTCCTCATACAGGATCCCAAGGTTGGAGGAGAGGATCAGCCATCGTGACCTGCGGGAACAACTCACCAGGAAGGTCAACCTCATCGTCCCTTCTCCCAGACTCGGCTCCAAAGCAAGGATGAGTCTTGCTGTGGAGTGTGCTACCAGCTACCACGAGCTCCTGGTCTACAGTGGGGCAATGAGAAACATCAGACATCCTGACACCCTCCAAACAGGAGAGAAATCTGAGTTTTGGGGGCAATTACTCTTGCTTCTGTAATTAGAAATTACTCCCAGCCCTGACTTCAGCTCCCTCCCAACCAATATTCATTACCTTTTCGTTGTTTAAAATATACTGTTAAGGAAAAAAAAAAAAAGTTAATCTCCTCAAATAGATGAATCACTGTCAAGATGTTCTAGAAGATGCTGCAATTCTTTTCTGATCTTCTTCATCTTTTCCCCACTTGATACAAAGAGATGAAAGCGCAATGCATGTTTCTGGAAACCTCACAACAACAGTAAGGGCAGCATTTGGCTCTGGGGCACAACAAATGCCACTAAGTATTTCAGAACTGTCATTGCCAGGGGTGGAGAGAGGGAAAAGCAAACACTCTGGGAAAGGGTTTGGTCTTCAGGATGTTAGTCTGTGGAGTCTATGACTGGGAAGGAAGGAGAAAAGGGATAAGGTGAGAGCACGACAATAGGTCCACGCTGATGAAACTGGGCATTAAGACAACAGTGATGGCGAAGACACTGCTCTCTACCCTATTTCCTCCACCTAGGCTGAGACCTATACAGCTCATTGCACGTAGATCACCAAAAGGTAGCTGCATAGCACTGACATGAAGAAAACATAGGTATGTCCCCAGTGCCTATGACAGCTAGAAGCCATCCTCCTGACCCCACAGGATGGGATGTCTCCAGCAAGCTCCATCCATGCTATCAGACCCCAGTGGGTGGCGATGAGAGAGCGAGTCTTCCACCTTCCTCCTTCCACCACCTGAGAGGGGCTACGGATATGGCTGGAGGTCACAGCTGATCTCAGAGCTGATGCCACAGGGACATGGGCCCATACCACCCCCCTGCGAGCACGCTCCCCCCGGCCCCCTGCCGCCGGCTCTCCCTGAGAGACGCACTCCCTTCCGGAAGCGGGACCAGTCGGCGCAGCCAAGCGCCAGGGCTGTCGAGAGATGAAATCAGAGCTGCCTCGGCTTGGGTTGCAGGGACCGCTTTCTTTTCTGATTAATAATTCAGGGTTCCCCAGGGGGTGGGAAGATGACATCATACCCCACCCCGTTCCCATCACCACCCTGCTTTTTCCTTGCCTCTTTCTCGTCATTTCTCTGCACCTGAAACCACCCAGCAAAAGAGTTGGGGACACCTTGGCCCTACATTGCATAACCCCCTAAGACTATGTCTGCTAGAAATAGACTTCCTAGTCCTCTTTAACCAGGGGTTTGGTCCCCTTGAGCCATCCAGAGAAGGAGGAAAAAAACCCTGGGTATCATTTTTTGTCTCCAGTCTTTTCCTGGCAAGTTTGATCATCTTGTGATGGTTTTGCCAAGTAGGTGAGAGCAGCTTGGTGTTGCCTCTTCTTTAAAAGGCTTGTAGGGTCAAAAATGGGTAAAGGTCCTTGAAAACTTCATGGTAGAAGGCAAGGCCTGAGTCTCAGGGCCAGAAGATGAAGTTGGTAAGGAAGGATCCTGCTGTGTGGAGCAGTGCTGGAAGTTTTGCCTGATGGCTCGTGGTGACAATGGTTATGGTGGAGGTTATAGAGGTGCAGGTTGTCACTGTGGAGAATACAGATAAGTACAAGTGTCCTGAGGAGACCTGCAGTGTGGCTGTCACCAGTGAATGAACCGTTTCCTTCAGGTCCTCCAGCTGCAGCCCACTGTCACCTCCAGCTTATGTAGTCCAAGCACCACCAGTCCTGGAGACCAGCCATCCTCAGGCCATGGAGCCAAATCTCAGGGAATACCACTTTCCTGGGAGCAGATGAGTGCTTACCCACCTCTGTCAACCCAGACATTCCCCCATGGTCTTTCTTCCACAAGTTTAGTGAAACTCATGGACGCTGGTGTCAAAGTCTTTCTTCATGCTGGTGCTATGCAGCTACCTTTTGATGATCTACGTGCAATGAGCTCTATAGGTCTCAGCCTAGGTGGAGGAAACAGGGTAGAGACCAGTGTCTTCTGGTGGTATTGGCAGTATATGAAGGAGACCATGTCAAGCTGGGTTTGCCCACACAGCACAGCAGAGCTTGCTCAACCCAAGAGAGATGCTAGCAGGGCTCCTTGCTGTAGCACATGGGTTTGAAAACACCTTTGCAGGATCCAGACAGACCAACATGTCTGTTAGTACCTTCAATACCTTGCCATGGTTGTGTGAGAAGCACAGCAAGGAATGAACAACAGCCTTTCTTGGGAGAAGGCCAAAAGACCTCTTGTATATGACTTGTGAGCCCTTCCTGCACTTTTTGAGATGCTGAGATACCCCAAGTTTACTCCCCGCTTCCCTTGTTTTTTCTGAAAAGTACATTTTTCACATGGTATAAAGTTCATGTGTGTCTCTGGGACGAACCTAGATAAATTCAGTACCATCTTGACTACCTAAGACCAACTCTAGGCGTGACCAGGGTCATGACAGAGCACTAGGTACCGTGTAGCTCGCTTAGATACTTCCCACGGCTGGGTCTGCACTGCGAGATAGGCCTGGAGGATGGGTTTGAGCCAACCTCACCATGTGCATGGGTGTCGCTGGCTGTGCTTGGTCCCACATGTTCAAACCACGCAGATGGGGTGAAGGGTGATGGGCGTATCAGCTGCTCTGAAGTCTGCACCTTGGTAGAGTCTTATGTCTCAAGAAGGTGACTGAGAAGCTTGGTCTGGATTTGCTAAAGGGTTTGGACCTTCCTGTAAACAGATCCTCATCCCTTCCTTCCCCAAAGCCCTTCCTTTGCAACTTTACTCAGGAGTAAAAGGCTTTTGCTAGATGTCTGCAATGAAGTGCCTTTACCCCGTCTTTCACCACAGCCCAGAGAAACATCTCTGCAGCCTCCAAAACAGCTGAACAGTCCCCATCACTTCTTGTCCCACGTTTTTCCCTTCCTGAGTGATTCCTGGTTTAGCCTATGGATGCACAACACCAGAATCAGGCCCTGTATGGGTCATTTTTGTGCCCTGTTTAATTTCCTTGTCTGACTCCTTTTCCCCCTGGTCAGGGGATTTCAAGTGTTAACATAAAGAAGGCTGAGCCGCCTGATTTATCCATCTCCTAACCTTGACTTTATTTCATGGTCACGATTCTAACTGCTAATGTTACGTTACTAGTTTAACTGTCTGATTTATCCACGCTCACCTCACACATTACTTCATGGTACGGGCTTTAAATGTTAATTTTAATAATAAAAGTTTTACGCCCCTGCTGCTTTCTGCGTGCGGTGTGCTAACACAGGGACATTATTTCATAGGACGAGGGTTTTAAAACCTAATGTCATAATGCTAGTTTAATTGTTGGATTTATTCCTGGTAAGGCTGCTTCGGGTGCCACGCACGGGTAGGAGGAAATCAGTGGCCAGTGACAATGTCTCGTCTGGTGTTTGGTGGGAAGAGCAGTTTCCTGCACCTGGTTGGTGCAGGACATCCTGCACCATGTGTGTTTCTCACACAACTGTGGCAAGGTATTCAGAAGGTACTGACAGACATGTTGGTCTGTCTGGATCATGCAAAGGTGTTTTCGAACCCATGTGCTACAGCAAGGAGCCCTGCTAGCATCTCTCTTGGGTTGAGCAAGCTCTGCTGTGCTGTGTGGGCAAACCCAGCTTGACATGGTCTCCTTCATATACTGCCAATACCACCAGAAGGGTGGACTTTGACGCCAGTGTCCATGAGTTTCACTAGACTTGTGGACGAAAGGCCATGGGGGAATGTCTCATGCAGGTGGAGAAGTGCTGTTTTTACTAAGGAGGTATCTGAGGCTTCAAAAAGCAACGTGATGCATCTAATGCAAGGGTGACCTGATGCAGGAAGATGTCTGAGTGTGGCCCTGATGGTGCAGGTCCTTGTGTCTCAGTTGATTGTTCCCTACCTCTACCAGGGAAGGACGGTTCCAAGGACCTGAGCAACCCACCATGAGTGTCACCTGGACTTGCAAAGTGGTCTCTGCAGGCAGGAATGTCAAAGCACATGTGGAATGCGAGGGGAAGGATGTGCTTACAGGGTGGCATTTGCTTGCCACATGTCCTCAAGCACAGTACCAGTAAGGCTGGCCCCACAAGCACATACCGGTGACGGGAAGGTGGAAGGGCAGGGACAGTGTCCTCCAGGGACAGCAGATGCTGTGTGGCCAAGCTGGGGTGGGGATGTAGGTGGGCAGCCTGCCCAGCAGGAGGTATGCAAAACACTTGGGAAATGGAGGGTCTTTCCCAGGTACTTCAGCATCAGGTTTAGGGGATACAAGCAGGATCCTGTCTGCATGGCCAAGACCATGGCAAAGGCGGTACCTGACAGGGTCTGGTCTCCCTGCAGCATAGGTGGGAATAACAGAACAGATGTTTCTGGATATTCTGCACCACCCAAATGTCAGAAAGGAAACCTGAGAGCAGCAGGCCAAGTAGAATGTCCACATCCAATGACTATCGAGTTACACATTACCATCCATCCATCTGGACTCACAGCCCTGCTCCAGGTAAGCTGGTGAGGGATAAATGTGAGGTTCAAGGCACAGCTGGGGCAAAGCGTGGAGTTGCTGGGCTGGGGGGTAAGGCCAGCACTGGAGGTGTTGGCTGGTGCCATCAAGGCGCATTCACCCATGGTGGCTTGACCTAACGGTCTTCTGAATTTCTGCTGAGGATGATCGGATTGCTCTGACAGGAACTGGGGAGTTGCTGATGCGGAGAACAAGGGTCCTAAACCTGCACTGCCAGCAAAAAGCCATCCTGATGTGTCAGAGAGACAGACCCAGTGGCAAGGAGAACTTCTGCTTCACCATTTTCACCCAAGCTGTAGATCAGGCTAAGGATGACCTTTCTCTGCCTCCAAATCAGCCAAGCCTTTTTTTTTTTTTTTTTTTTTTTATTTTCCCTAGATTGGAAAAGACTTGTAAGATCATCTAGTCCAATCATTAGCCTAACACTGACAAGCCCATCACTAAACCATGTCCCTTAACACTATGTTTACATAACCCTTAAATACCTCCAGGGATGGGGACTCCACCACTGCCCTGGGTAACATGTTCCAATGCCTGATGACCCCTTCAGTAAAGAAATTCTTCCTAACGCCCAATCTAAACTACCCTTCACGCAACTTGAAGCCATTTCCTCTTGTTCTAGAGGAAATATTCTGCCACCAAAGAGGACCCAGACTTTGTGTCTGTCCTGTGAAGATGGACAGTTGCTGTTCGCAGCTGGTAGCTGCATTGCCTGCCTTTGGGAGCCCAGCTCACCCTGAATGCTATGACCCTCAGTGGAGGGAGAAGGGGTGTGTGTGCACCATCACAAAGGCTCAAGCATGGTTGTCCACTGTCTGCCTGCTTATATTCTTTGGAGGGTGACAGCATTGAGCTGCCTGGATATGACCTGTGCATGTCACTCGCCACAAAGAACTTGCCTGGCCTATTTTATTTGCTGCTGTAGGTGCAGAAAGTGCATGAGGCTGTGTGTGCCACGGGGGTGTGAGAGCATCAGGGTGTGCATGCACGGGGCTGCAGGGGTCTGAGCACCTGCAGATGTGGCAATAGTTTTGAGACACCAGAAAAAGAGGTTGCACCCATTTCTCTGGTGGTACAGCTGGACCCTATGACTAAGACACCCACCTGGGCTTCAATGTACGCATGAAAATAATGAGTCTGAACCCTTTGCCTTCTTGTGACCGCTGCGTATTTGCCGTCGACATCAGAAACAGTCAGCTCTGCTTTGGATCCTGTTTCTCTTTTTCTTTGTTTTCCCTTGAATTAAGAAATTCTCCCATTACCAAAGCTGCTTAACGTCGAGGGGAAAGTGAAAATTCAATTGAATAAACAGTGTGGGCACTTCTTTGAAGCTATCTGTCGTAAAGAGCAACCTGCCGAGGAAAAAGGAAGAGCCAAACCAGCAGTAGTGAATGTTCAATTGAATAAATACCAATAACACTCATTTCCATCCTTCTTTTTGGCTCATCCGGCTTATGGTGCAGAGATAGTGAAAATTCAATTGAATTTTAATGACAATGGGCCCCATTACCAAAAATACAACCAAAAGGCGAGAAAAAGACCCTGACTTAAAATCAATGGCAGAAAAGATAGGCGACATCATCAAAATTATATTAGCCTTAATAGTCAATCAATTAATTAAATCTCCCAGTTATGAAAAAAAATAAAAGCTCTTGGAGGTTGGTTTGGTTTTTTTTTCTTTCCTGACAAAGTTTTCCAGCAGGATCTGAAAGCTTTTTGTCCCACCCCTGCCCGTGGCTCTTCCCCAGCTCCCACCTTCGCCACCCACCATTAGGGGCCGTTTATCGAAGTGACAGTTGCCTTTATATGGAAACGATGGGGAATAACGGAGAGGTGGCGGCAGAGTGCTGAGGCCACTGGAAATGAAATGTTGCATAGATATGAATTTTGATAGCTAGTCAATACCCTCTGTCCGTTTCAATTAAAAAAGAGCAGGATACACCGAGGGCAGATGGGCAACATTTCAGAGCCCATAAAATCAAACAGGGGGAAGAGAGGAGAGGTCCAACTGGACTTCAATCTCTTCTCCCTCTCTTTCAACCAGCTCTTACTGAACATATTTCACCGGGGTGGTTTCTCTTAACGCTTTGCCTGCTGGTCCGTTCCTCCTCTGTCTGGGATGCTCTTCTGCACTGATAACCTGTTGCATGAAGGTTTCTGGGTAGTGGCGTGCAGATGGACCTCCCACCCATCCCTGAGCCTTCCAGCCTGAAACCAACATGTCCACGTGGGGACAATCAACATGGTTACCTCGGTTGGGATACTGTCCTCTTCTGAGAACAGAGCTAAGTCACCTTTTTGCCAGGAGCTGGTTTAGAATCATAGAATTGTCTAGGTTGGAAAAGAACCTTAAGATCATCAAGTCCAACAGTAAACCTGACACAAAGTCCACCACTAAACCATGTTCCTAAGTGCCACGTCTACATGTCTTTTCAATACCTCCAGGGATGGTGACCCAACCACTTCCCTGGGCAGCCTCTTCCAATGTTTGACAACCCTTTCTGTGAAGAAATTTTTCCAAAGATCCAATCTAAACCTCCCCGGCACAACTTGAGGCAGTTTCCTCTCATCAAATCACTCATTACTTGGGAGAAGAGACCAACCCCCACCTCACTACAACCTCCTTTCAGGTTGTTGTGGAAAGCAAAAAGGTCTCCTCTCAACCTCCTCTTCTCCAGGCTAAACAACCCCAGTTCCCTCATCTGCTCCTCATAACACTCATGCTCCAGACCCTTTACCAGCTTCTTTGCTTTTTGCACACACTCCAACACCTCAATGTCTTTCCTGTACTGAGGGACCCAAACCTGAACACGGTATTCCAGGGGTGGCCTCACCAGTGCCGAGCACAGGGGATGATCACTTCCCTAGTCCTGCTGGCCACACTATTCCAGATACAAGCCAGGATGTTAGTGGCCTTCTTGGCCACCTGGGCACACTGCTGGCTCATATTCATCTGGCTGTTGACCAACACCCCCAGATCCTTCTGTGCCAGGCAGCTTTCCAGCTGCTCTGCCCCAAGGCTGCAGCGCTGCATGGGGTTGTTGTGACCCAAGTGCAGGACCTGGCACTGAGCCTTGTTGAACCTCATACCATTGGCCTTGGCCCATCGATCCAGCCTGTGCAGATTCCTCTGTAAAACCTTTCTACCCTCAAACAGATCAACGCTTCTGCCCAACTTGCTGTCGTCTGCAAACTTATTGAGGGTGCACCAAGGGTTTGCCCTTGGATATGATCTCTCTGTGCACTGCATCGCTGCACTTCATTGTACCCACACTGGGAAGCAACCCTCTTCACCCCTGCCTGAGCCTCCCATCAAAGGGCTGGCTTAAACCAAGGTGGAGGCTTCTTCATTCTGCCCTGATGATTCCCAGCAAAGGGTTTAACCCTTGGTTATCCTGCTTTTCAAGCTGTCAGGAAAACACGAGCGATGGGTCAACTGCAGGAAATAAATGTCCAGAGGTTGTCTGACCATGACGGATGCTACCTTTTCCCTCCCAGCCCTCTGTACCCACCCTCTCCTTGGATTGCTCCTCACCCCTTCCTCCCCCAGGAGAAACCTTATCTCCCCTCCTCAGTGTCACCTGAAAGCGGGGATCTGCTTTCAGCCCCATCCCTGTTACCGACAGCGGCGCATACTAAGTGGCTCTGTCGCCCGCTGAAATCCTCAGCAGTATTGCTGGCTCCAGGGAGCTGTGACCTGGGAACTGCGGAGATGTACCCAGACAACCATTGAAGAGGATTAACTCTTTGGGGTCCTCCCTGCTAGGTCCCACTCCCAGAGCAAAGGATCAGGGGGGATCTGGCACGGAGACGTGGTGAACAAGCTGGAGAGATGATTGAAAGAGGTGGGGAAACACTCTGTGGATCAGAATGCTCCAGCCAGAGAGGCACAAAGGAGGGGGAAGGACACCCCAAAACCAAGGATGGGGATTGGGGAGCATTTAATGGAGTGAGAAAGACAACAAGAAAATGCAGTTTAACGCTGGCAGAAGACACCCAGGGTAAGGAGGTGAAGGGATTGTGTCTCACATGGCACAAGAGGACAATTACTATCTCCAGCTGTTTGAAGAAAGACTCCATGAAGCTCTCAGATGCCTCATTCATGGAGTCCTGAGGATTTCTTCTTCCCTTAAGCCAAGGACTTCAGTTAACCTGCTGCTGCAAGTGGAACCTGACCTGGGAATAACAAATCAGGATTTGAACCCATCATCTTGCAGATGAGGTAGGAGCCTTAGTCAGAATCAACTGCAAGAGGTGACCAAAATTTGACACATGAGGGAATCTTTAGGAAGTCACAAAACAGCTTACCTACATGGTTGCAAGACAATCCCAGTTGGGCAGAGAGGAACCTAATGAAATTCAACAAGGACAAGCGTAGGGTTCTGCACCTCAGGAGGAATAACCCCATACACCAGTACAGGTTGGGGGCTGACCTGCTGGAAAGCAGCTCTGTGGGTAGCGACCTGTGAGTCCTGGTGGACAACAAGTTGATCATGAGCCAGCAATGTACACTTGTGGCCAAGAAGGCCAATGGCATGCTGGGGTGCGTTAAAGAAAGCATGGTCAGCAGGTCCAGGGAGGTCATCCTCCCGCTCTACTCTGCCCTGGTGAGGCCACATCTGGAGTATTGTGTCCAGTTCTGGGCTCCCCGGTTCAAGAAGGACAGGGAACTACCAGAGAGAGTCCAGCGGAGGGCTATGAAGGTGATCAGGGAGTGGACTCCTCATCTCTCTGATGAGGAAAGGCTGAGAGACCTGGGTCTGTTCAGCCTGGAGAAGAGAAGGCTGAGGGGGAATCCCATCAATGCTTATCAATATCTAAAGGGTGTGTAGCAAGAGGATTGGGCCAGACTCTTTTCAGTGGTGCCCAGTGACAGGACAAAGGGCAACGGGCACAAGCTGGAACATGTAAAATTCCATCAGAACATGAGGAAAAACTTTACTTTGGGGGTGGCAGAGCACTGGCACAGGCTGCCCAGAGAGGTGGTGGAGTCTCCTTCTCTGGATATATTCAAAGCACGCCTGGATGTGTTCCTGTCCAACCTGCTCTGGGTGACCCTGCTTTGGCAGGGGGTTGGAATAGATGATCTCCAAAGATCCCTTCTAAACCCTGCCATTCTGTGATTCTGTGATTCTGTGTAATATGTCTTTGGGTAACGTCTTTGGGTAACAGCCCTTCCATGCCATGTGCATGGTCACTGACAGCCAAGTCCACCAGCCTTTCTAATCCCATTTCCTCACCCTGAAGAACAAACCAAGAGGGCCTGTGTACATGCCCGGGCTGTCTCTACTCTGAAGATGATATGATTAGCCCAAGGTTTTTAATTCAGATGTATGGACCTCAATCTCCATATCCACCCAATCATGGTGAAAGAGTAAAGAGCTTGTCACTCACAACTTGTATGTGAAACACTGAACAGCTGTCAAGATCTATTGAAGACCCTTCTTGCTGTCATATCAGAGGATATGTTCATGTTCAGAGGATTTTCAGTGATTTCCGAGCTTGGCAGTCCAAACTCAGCCAAGACCCCCTTCAGTGTTTGAATTAACATACTGAATGTCCCTTGGTGTTCATTGCAACCGTCAAAATACGGTGTATGCATACTGCAGTCCCTGAGAGGGCAGGTTTGTGGTGAGTGGGGTGCAGAGCGACTGGGTGTGGTGGAAATTTTCGTTATGGTTTAGAGTTATAACACCTCTAGTTCGAGGGAGAAAATGAAGAGATGGCTCCTGGGAAGGTGATGCTGCCAGCAGCCACCATGAACGGGCATCTAGAAGTGCTTCACATTTTTGTCCAGACTATCCAAAGTATACCAATGTCCTGGTCACAAAGTCCTGTCCAAAGTCACATCCAGGTTTATCCGCTGAACCTGGGTTCCTGGCCCTTCTGCTATCCATTTGAGGGACGTGCTGGCTTCCAGCAACTAGGTTTCCAGCTGGGCAACAGGGTGAAGCCAGGCTGCAGAGCAGAGGTGGGCTAACATGGGCTAGGATTCACCCTAAAACAGAGATGGGACAAGGCAATGGGTGTGTGACCAGGGCTTGAAGCTTGAAACGTGCCCATGTCCCATAGATGATTAGAAATAACAGGATCTCAGATGCCATCTGGAAGGTGAAAAGCAACCCCAAAGCAGCAAGAAAATGTAGACATTTGCAGTCCCACTGAGCAAAACATCTAGATTTTGCATGGAGGACTTAGGAGCTGATGCCTCCTTTTTTCTTTCATGGGATTGCATTGAGAATCCCAGAATGGTAAGGGTTGGAAGGGACCTCTGGAGATCATCCAGTCCCACCCCCTGCCAGAGCAGGGGCACCTACAACAGTTGCACAGGACGGCGTCTCCAGTGGGAGACGCCCCCACCTCTCTGGGCAGCCTGTGCCAGTGCTCTGCCACCCTCAAAGGAAATAAGTTCCTCCTCATGTTAAGATGGAACTTCCTATATTCAAGTTTGTGCCCGTTACCTCTTGTCCTGTCATTGGGCACCACTGAAAAAAGACTGTTCCTATCCCCCTGGCACCCTCCCTTTAAGGATTGATAAGCATTGAGAAGATCCCCCCTCAGTCTTCTTTTCTCTTGGACTAAAAAACCCCAAGTCCCTCAGCCTTTCCTCCTAAGAAAGATGCTCCAGTCCCCTCATCATCTTTGTAGCCCTTTGCTGGACCCTCTCCAGCAGTTCCCTGTCCTTCTTGAACCAGGGAGCCCAGAACTGGACACAATACTCCAGATGTGGCCTCCCCAGGGCAGAGTAGAGGGGGAGGACCTGCTGGCCACACTCTTCTTGATGCCCTCCAGGATGCCATTGGCGTTCTTGGCCACCAGGGCACATTGCTGGCGCATGGTCATCCTGTTGTCCACCAGGACTCCCAGGCCTCTATTCACAGAGCTGCTTTCCAGCAAGTCAGCCCCCAACCTGTACCGGTGTATGGGTTTGTTCCTCCCTAGGTACAGGACCCTACACTTGCCCTTGTTGATCTTCATAAGGTTTCTTTCCCCAGTTCTCCAGCATGTCCAGGTCACGCTGAATGGTGGCACAGTCACCATTGTCAGCTACCCCTCAAGGGCTGCTGTGGATAGTTCTAGACATTTCTTTCCAGGCTGTGATACAGGTGTGGGGGTAAGAAAGCTCAGACTGAACTAGATGAGTGCAGTGCTCATTCTGCAGCCTTTTGCAAACCAAATACTCCAAGGATAGGAGGGAAACCAGTTCTGCAAAGATCTGCCTTGGCTTTTGGCCTGGAAATGAGGAAGAGCATTAACTCTAATGTGTTGGAGGCAGGGGGGGGCGGGCAGGCGGAATTTTGTTAAGTAGTTAATGGACACAGAATTTGGTTGGCCCTGTGGCACCGACTCTTGCTAACTCGGGGATTTTAGCAGCCCTGTGGGATGTGGGCTTGGATAGAAGTGCTCTGAAAGCAGACACCCTCTGGCTGTGAACTGGGATGGCTGGGAGGGGTGGGGAGAAACCTGGCTGCTGGAGGGATATTAACTCAGAGGCTGAGTCCCCTCACTGGGAAGCGTGTCCCTGCTCATGGCAGCACGGCGGCTGGTAGCATCCCTTGCTCCATGATCCCTTGCTCCATGATCCCCTGCTCCTGCAGCATCCTTGGCCGGCATCCCTCTTTCGTTAGTCTGGGAGAGCTAATGAGATCACAGCCCTTGGTGGGGAGCTGATAACAAGTGAGTAATTCCTCAGTTCCTGACTCAGCAGAGGTTTGCATCACTGGGTGAGTGACATGGTTTAAAGAAAACCCTGTTTGTGGTCAAGATCTTTAAGGATTCCCCCGTCCTGCTTTGCCCTCCTTATCTTGTTCTACCCCAAGGTTTCCGGCACAGAGCAGCTGGGGAATAAAATGTGAATCTTTCTGGTTTGGTCTCCCAGGCTCTGCTGGAGGCTAAGTGAGGTTAATAACTGAACACGCCGGGAGGTATTGAGGAAAGAGACAGGGGAAAAAGCTCCGTCCCTGATCTGATAGTGATAAACGATTGGAGATAGGATATCTGATTTCTTCTCTCTGGTGGTCTCTACAGTAACAGCTTCCAGGCGAGCGTGTCAGCCATTCATTAAAGGAAAATGGTGAAGATTATCACTAATATCTTGAAGATTAGTTAGATAAATATACGCTGCAGAGGAATATGCAGAGGGCCAGGTCTTGCGGCTGCTACGAAATGGTCCGGCTTCATTGACTGAGCGAAACCAATTTGCATCCGCTGCCGTGCACGGCGCTCATAAAGCCGATCCGCAGCATTCGCATGTGTTTGTAAACACACAGCATGCGTGCACTGAACGCGCACCCGCTGCCTCCTTTCGCGGTTAGAAGCAGAGCAAACATTGTTGGGGGAGCAGACTGAAAACACCAAGTCATTTGCTAAATGAGCCCCAGCAAAGTCTGAGTGTGATTTAAGAACGGTACAGAGGACCGTCAGCCAGAAGGGAGCTGGTGGTTGCTAATGAAAGCCCTCACCTGAATAACTTCTAGACCATCAAAAAGTGTCTGGGTGCCTCCAAAAACACAGAGCAGGAGACGAAGCGTTTTTCCCACAAGGAGTTGCAAATAGAAATCCTCTCGATAATTTTTTGAACTGAAAATTGCATTATTTTTTTTTTTTCCACAAAAAACCTGCTCTAAGCTGGCCGTTCTTGAGCAGGTGGGGGGAGATTGGAGCAGAGATTTCCAGAGATCCCATCCAACCTGAATTGCTCTTGTGAACGTGAGCAGGAAGCTTTGCTGCAGAGCAGCTTTCTGAAAGAAAGGGATACCCAGCACTCAGTGTCAAATGTTGTTTTGTTTCCTTTTTAAAAACCAGCAAGCAGAAACACTCGTGGCGCTAAGTCTAAATGAGGCAAAAACTGTTGTTTCATATTGACGCAAGTGTCAGCTCTTGTTTCTCTTCTTTTAAACTTGAAAGCCAAAGTCACTTTTTAAGTCAAAACAGAGGAGAAATGCAAGGGATGCTGGAAGGGAACCAGCGTTTGGAACCACCATTTTGCTGTGCAAGGAGAAACCAGGGGGAAAAGGTCCAGCCCTCACTCCGTCCTTTGGCTTGCTTTGCCGTGGGAAAGGGGTGAACGTGGCCACCTTGTTCTGGCACACGCTGAACTCATCCGAGGGCTGGCTGGGTTTGGGATGCCACGTCCAGCGCTGAGCAAACCAGGCTATTTTGTCCACTCTGCATCCCCTTTGTCACAGAGTGGGGGAGTGTGGGACACGGCTGTTATCATTTTGGCCTGGGCTAGAGCTGCTAAATGATGGAATGTTCCTGGATTTTTATTTCCTTTTATTTCTTTGCTTTTTTTCTTAGCGTTTTAAGATGTCCCTTTTCCCTGATTTTCTTGGTCCCTCTCCACCTGACCATCCTTGGTAGAGCACCACTGAGCAGAGAGTTTCTCTGGCATGGTTGGAAAGGCCTGGTCTAGGGGGAGCAGCAAGAGGGGTACAAGGACCTGGGGGTGACCCCACATCCATGTAGTCACTGAGGTCAGGGCTGTGGCTCTGTTATCATTTAACCCTTCTGGGTTATGAATCAGACTGGTGAAACACTTTAAGAAGCCAGGAGAAACCATGGAGGTCAACGTTGTATTCCCGGCCAACCCTCTCCCCCAGCCCACCTTCCCCACAACGTGTAAATACCCTAAAATAACCGCAACCCATTGCTTGATTTCTATCAAATCCACCAAAGGGGTGGATGTCGCAGGGGAGGGAATGGCTTTTCCACAAGATTTGCTTAACAGGGGCTTTTAGGGGCAGAAGAATCCAAGCACCTCTGATGGCACAGGGCTCTCGGAGACATCACAGCTGCAAGGAGGGTCTGGTATCCTCCAGGGTAGCAAAACTGCTCTGGTGCAGGCACAAACCCCACATGCTGCCAGCACAGCCACTGGAGCAGGCAGGGTTGAAACGAACGGGGAGGTATGAGAGAAAAAAAAAAAAAGGAAAATAATTTAAAAAAAAAGGTTGAAGATTTACATGAAATCTGGCAGTTCTTAACCTTTTCTCTCCCCCCATGGCTCCTCTGTGCTCCCCAATTTTCCTCCTCCACCCCACTGTGGCAGCCCTCCCTTCCCTGTGCAGTAAACAGAGATGGCTGGAAAACAAAGAGCTGTTTTAGTTGTTGGGGTTTTTTTTTATTATTTTATTTGCCACCTCTGCATTCAGACGGAGGTGGGATGCTCTGTGTATATGTGTGTGTGTGTGTGTGTGTGTGTGTGTGATGAAATTCAGGCCAAGCAGGCAGTGTACAGAATTCAGCCGCCCTCAGCAGTAAATACTAGCAGGAGCAGCAGGATTGAAAGAGCTGGCGGAGATGAGAAAAGAAAGGATGTGCGTAATTGCACACTCAAAATGCCACCTTCAATTGCGGCTGCAGATAAGCCAGCCTGTTCCCTGCCGCAGCCCCACAGAGCACTGCCAGGGCACTGCCGATTCCCCGGCACCGTCCTGCCTCAGGGTGTGACGACTTTAAAAAATTCCATTATAAAATCAGCCCGTACGATTCCCCTCTCCCCCTCCTCCCCATCCCCCACCGGAGAAAGCTCCAGCTTCTGGAATCCCGGGATTTCGCTTTTCTTTCACTTGTCCTCCTGCCTCTGTTTCTAGCTACCTTCACGGCCAGCAGAAAAAAAAACAGTTTGCAAGATGTGATGGCAAATAATAGGACAGCAGTCCGTTTGTTCACTGTTTACCTAATGTGTGGTTTTTCTGGTGAATTGGGTGACCTCATCCGATCACGAGCTGTAACAGTTCTTAGCGGGCTGACTTGCTGGATGCACGCACACTTGCTGTTTTGGGGTTTTTTTTGGTTCTTCTGGGCTCCCTTCAGAAAGCAGATAACTGCCCTTTCCCCAGCAGAGCCTCTTTGCAGCGCAAAGGCTGCAGTTTCCTCTCCTGCTCTTGTTTTTTCAACCCCCTAATTTAGGCATAGGCAGCCTTTGCACTTGGGCACAAGTTGCATCAAACAAAATAAGGAGCAAGAGGGAAACTGAGGCTGGTTTGGGAGCATCCAAGGCATCTCTACAGCCAGCCCTAGCCAGGAGCTTCACCAGGAGCTTCACCCTCCATGCCAGCCCGGTGGATTTTGGCTCAGCGGTGATTTTGGCTCAGCCCTGTGTGACCTTCGTGTCCCTGGAGAGCAGTCGTGACTAAGTCTTTCACCCTCTCCTTGCTGTGGAGTCATTTTTCTCCTCAATTTTAGCTTTGGGAGCTTTTCTTTTATTTTAGGACAGGCTTTCATGATGCTGCCAGTCCTCAGCCAGAGCCCAAGCTCTTCACCAGCTCTCATCTCTTCACTGCCCTGAATTTGTAGCAGGTACCTTCCCCCCCCCACCCCCGAAGAGAAAACCTGGGAAAATCTTGCAGTCTGTAGAGATGCAGCTTATACCCATCTCAGTATTATTTGAAGCTGTGCCTTTGCGATAATGCCACAAAATGCTGGTCAACACTTTTTTGATAGTGGAATTTTCTACCGGAAAACATATCCTTGTCAAAAAAATCGTCTTGGGATCAGGCTGATTGTGGCGATGTTTTTTATAGTAAAAATATTGAAATGAGTTGTTTCAACTGTCTCGCTTCGCTTTCAAAGCAACAAAATATTTTGTAATGCCAGGGGAAAACATACTGCTTCGGCTCTGCCGAGGCATCCTTGTTTCTTCAAGTGTTTATAGTTAAACCTTGGATTTAACAATATATTGGATTATAAAGTTGAGATTTCTGCCATGTTTCATTGCTAGTGAGATGGAACATTTTTATTTGACTGAACTAAAACAGTGTAACATCGGAACAAAATATTTCCAGGTTGAGTTTGATCTGAGGATAAATTTCAAATTCTTATATGTATTTTTGGCTTCAGAATGCAAACCTATTTCCACATGTCAGGAGTTTCAAGCAGAATAAAATGTCATTTTCCAGCAAAATGATGTGCTGCACACTTTGACACCTGCTCCAAAAATAACTCCAGGTTCCCATGTGAGTTTTCCCCAGTCTTCTCTTAACAGCATATTTGTTTTAAGATGTTATTTTTTCAGATGTGCACTTATGGATGTGGGAGTAGTCCACATGCAAATGTGATTAATGATCAGCAAATGGGTCGATTGGGTAGAAATGTGTCCCTGCTCCTCAGGCATGTTTCTTCGTTCAGTTGGACATTGCAACCACTGCCTTGGGGCTCTCAGACACCAAAACTAGGAGGTGCAAGAAAAAGGACTTTACATACCAGCTGGCTCGAAGTCCTTCTGCCTTGCAAAAAGAAATTGAGTCTTTAATATTTCTTCAGAAGAGTCATCAGTGTTTTTCTGCCTAATGCTATCTATATCCTGGGAGTTTTCCAGATGTGTGCTGGTTATCGCTGCTTGTGCTAAATGAGAACATTGGAGCCTCAGACAGAAAACAGCTTAGTAAGAGCTGAGCTAACCCTCGGTAAGAAAATAATGTCTGCTTCCATGATCCTGCCACCTAAACGAAGAGATGGAGCTTAAAGAGGGGAGCACCCGAGTCGACACAAGATGTACGTCTCGCTCTGTGCTGTTAACCCCCTTGCTGGACCCAGTCCTCTGAAGCCAAAACAGCTGAGGCAATGGAAAAGAAGAGCCAGACCCCACCTCAATACTCAATAATCGATTTGCACTGTAATTATTTACCTCCTTGACAGAACAAAACCCGAAGTCCCTTCCCAGGAGGGTGATGCTCGTGTGGCCACATGAGTGTGCCTGCAACTGTGGGTGGGAGAAGAGCTCGGTGGGTTCAATGAAATGAGCCCCCCACAACAAAACAAGATATTATTTGAGGGTTGGCAGAAACTGAACAGGAAATCCTTTGGAAAGGGCTGGCTGCAGTCAAATGCCAAAGCACAGAACGACTTTGCTTTTTTTTTTTTGAGGAAAAAAGTGGGAATTTATTCTTATGGCAGCTCATAACATTATTATTTCTGTGCAGGGTGTCGATCTGGTCTTCTTCCATCTTCCTTCCTTAAGAACAAGGAAGAGACACATATTTATAACAGATTTTCCTTTACCTACGATGCATAGGATTTATTTTACATTTTCATGTGCATGTTTATTATAGAGTGTATAGATATGTGTGTAAAAAGAAAATCAGGCTTTCTCTGCAAGAATTGTGTATTCTTATTACAGGTATATTATATCTACTTACATTATCTTTCTGTGACAGCACAGAGTTTAAAGGAAACCCTTTTTCCAGTGGGCTGGCAGTGAAGTCCCTGTTTCTATGAACACTTAAACACAAGTGTGGCTTTGATCGAATTGTAAAACGAGGTAGTACCATTTTACAGTCACTTCTCATTCATTTTTTCCCCCGCCACAAAATATCGCACAATTTAGAAAGGCAAGAGAGAGGCTGGAGCCCTGAATATCTGCATCAGACACACACATGCCTATTTATACCTCCCGGTCTGGCGAGAGACACCCAGCTACGCTGGTGTAAAATCAGGAACGAATCCATCAATGTCAGCACTTTCCCATTGGTATAAAAGGCAATCCAACTAAGCTCGATCCCAGCCCCCTCTCTCCCACTCCGTCTGGATGTGCCCCTCAAAGGATACGAGGGAGCCAAAATTTTAAATCACCATGTATATTATGTCAAGCCTGTTTATTGCACTCTGCGGCTCCATAGCAGTCCCATCTCATATAAACCTGACATTATCCCTTTAAGATGCAAACTCCCTAATAAGTTTTATTTAAAGACGGAGCCCGTGCGTGCAACTGGAGCTTTTACCCAGGTGTCCGCAGCCTCAGCTTCTCTCTCCAGCCCCTCGTCCCTGTTGATGTGCTGATCAATTACTCATCAAATCTTAATGTGCGCTTTAACTCAACTGTGGCATCTTAATCAGAGCGTTGACTGCCGAGTGTCAGCCCCATCGACTTGGGGGAGCTGGGACAAATGAGCCCATCGACTGCCTGGTTGGAAAGAGCACTTCTGCGAGCCTGACCTGCCGTCTAGTGGCTGCATGAGAAGAGGACGAATGAAGACATATGTGCGGGGTGGAAGGGCTGGTAAAAGCCTCTCTGCAAGGTTGGGGTGGTGCTGGGTGAGGGAGGGCTTTGGGGTGGGATCTTCACCCCCCTTGGTCCTCCTTAGGAGCAGGTCTTAGGGTGAGGAGGCTTCCCATGGGGTTGGCTTCACCCAGAGCATCACTAGAGCTGGAGATGCATGGCACAAGGGGGAGGGAGTGTGTGGGGCTCTGTACCCCCGTGGGCAGGTTTGCACCAACTTGTAGGGCTGGATCAGCAGAGCACAGGGTGGGTGCTGGGGGATGTGGGGGCCTGTGTGCCCACATCCTGCTGTGGGAAAGCAATTTATTTGGCATCTGGGTGTCTGTGTGTGTGTGTATGTGTGACCTGCGCAAGCCTGTGTGATGTCTGCACAAGGGTTGCAGGCTGGAGGAGCAATTCCTGTTTGTGTGGACCCGCTTGAGCCTGGATGCATCAGTGCATGTGTGTTCACGTGTGTGCAAGTGGACACTCCCGTGTCTAGGAGTGCGAAGGTTGCCTACGTGCAGGACAGGTCTGTGGGACCCTGGGAGAGGAGGGACCCCAGGAGAGGCACTGAGGACATGAGGCAGAGCTGGATATATGGGAACAGAGTGCTCTCCATGAGTGTAGAGCTCTGTGCTGTGGGACCTCATCCCTGAGCTGAGACCCCGTGGCAAACTACAGCAAAGAGTCCAGCTTGCTTTGGGCCAGTCCCCATCATGCCTTGCAAGCCTTTTCTGGGTTTTTTTTAGGCCTTTTTTCTTTTTTTTTTTTTTTTTTTTGCTTCAGAGCATCATTTTGAAAAGCTGCTTAAAGGAACAACAAAGAAAAAGCTGACACAGACCTGAGCCGGCGAGAGAGAGCAGGTCAGGATCGCTGCGCTCCTCTGGGGTGGCATGGATGTTTGCATCCAAGCTTGTATCTAGTTTTAACAAGCCCTGAGCCCTGCAGACGTCTCTCCTATAAACCTGGAGGAGACCCGGGGCACCCTTTTGGGGCTGAGAGGGACTATCAGGTAGCAGGTCCAGCCCAGTCAAAGGAGCTGAGAGCACATCCTCTAACCAGGGAAAGCGGCGGGCTGTGCTGGCTCTCTGCCTGACCCTCTCCGTAGGATACAGAATTAGCTGAGGGCCAAAATACTTTGAAGTCAGGTACTTCAGTTAAGTGCCGACAAGCAGGAGGGATGCGTCTGGGATTCTGGAGTATGTAATGCCTGGAAGAAGGATATTTTTTTTTTTTTTGAAGGCTAAGATGATCCCTGCACGATGCTCTAGAGGGATCACAAGGGTTACGCAGCTGCTCTTTCAGTCCAGAAGGTTTTATGAGATTGGGACAGCACCGTATGTGCATCCCTGTCTCCTGTCTGGAGCCAAGTTAACCCTGTAGGAGGTTTATTTTGGCTCATATAGCTGTACCTGACCCATGCCAGCGGTGTGGTGTCTCTACCTCTGGACACACCATTCACAGCTGGTAGGTCGCAGTCTTACTCTTTACGCTTATTTCTTTATTTGTTTTGCAGCTGAGCTGAAGAGCCGGGCCAGGACTAAGGTGTCCCCGGTGCTCAGTGCTGTACAAACATTCCCCACCCCAAATCACCCATTTGCCTTCCCCAGCACCCAGGAGAGACTCGAGGCCGGAGGATGTCAGTAGTAATATTCCTTTTCCACCCACCTGGCTCGTCCGTGGTCACGAAGGACCCCTAAGAAGATGAAGCCACTCGTTAGTCACTGGTTTAAGCCATCTCATGAGATCTTTCTTTGTGCCACTGAGGAAACGGTGACAGTGTTTTGCTTGCAAGGACGCAGGATGCTGATGTGGGAGGGGAGAAAAGAGGGAAAGCACCAGGATCCATTTCTGAGGCATGCAGGGAGTCGCGGCTGATGTAGGTTATCTGCAGAGGAGAACGATGTGAACTTGGGGCCCACCACCAGCACAGAGACAGCAGTGTCTGAGCACTCCAAGTGAGACCAGAGCCTGGTGGCTTTCCCTGCAGAGGGTCCTTTGAGCACAAGGATGTCCATGTGCACAGAGAGAGGGAGATAAGCCCTGTTAAGATTCCTCAAACATCCATATAACAAACACTTTCTATGGCCTCATTGATACAATCACCCACCAAAGAGCTTACAGGCAAAGGAGAATTAGGCAGAGGAGGTCTTGCCTGGAGCTTACACAAAGGGGAAACGAATCCCCTTTGATGCCTTGGGCTGGTGCTTTATTGCTTTAACAAGATTAGCATATTTCTGCATTGCTGGCTCAGCTTTCCAACGCCCGAATTTGAGGGGTTGTGAGCCCTTGTTAAAAATAGCTCTACAAGTGGATGATGAAATGACTGTCAAAAGGGCCAAAGTCAGCATGGTCACTCCTGAGACTTATCTGTGGTCTTATGACACCATTGATCTATGAGAGTAGAAGAAAGGGTCCATCCTGGCCAGAGCCCTTTTCCAATGGTGGCCCTAAGCAGAGTCTTTCAATGGGAAAATTGAGGAGAGGATGAATGTGTGATACTTTTTCTAACAACCTCCCGGGCTACAGCTGTTCTTAGCTCAGGAGATTTCCTGAGCCTGTTGTCACTTGTCTAGTAACACTCAGTAGATCTCTTTTCCAAGAATGTGTTCAGTCTCCTCTCAAAACCATTAACCGAATCCACAGAATCCCCTAGCAAGCAGTCCCACAGCTCTACAGTCTGGTACGGGAGGAGCATCTGCCTTTTGTTAAAGCACCTACTCCTAGATCGTTTTTATAGGTAAATGTTTCTTAAAGTGTTATTATTTTTATAAGGTCATGTTCTAGACCTAATTGTCTAATTGACCTAATTGTGGACAAACATTAAAATACAGATCTTACGGACTCAAAGACAGGTAATAAAATAAAATTGAACTCAACATTTATTTCTGTTTGGAAAATCTTGTGGTTTTTTAGGTAGATTCATGATTTGGAGAACTCATTCATTGATTTGGGGGCTGTTGGTGGGGTTGTCAGGGCTGCAGAAGGCTGCATGCTGATGTTTTAGCTTCATCCCAAGCTGCTAGCATTTACAGACACATCAAACTGGCTAAATGCACATGATGCCAACTCAGGATTTAAGCGAGCAGGGTGAGAAGGAGACGTCAGTCAATGTAGTGTCATCTCAAGGAAATTTAAAGAACAGCCCTCAGTCCTCCAGATTTGAAAAGATTATTATTGAACAGGGCCTGCCACGTTGTCAATGAGTCTTCCAGCCTCTTGAGGTGTCTCTAGGGCATCGGGGCAGGGACTTAGTACTAAAAGCTTTCCAGCCCACACTGCAGGAGATGCATGCACTTGGTGGAAGAGAAACTGGTGAGGTGCCTGCTTGGTACAGTGGGCCACTGAGCTAAGTCTTGACAGACCTGTGTCCCAGGCAAGCCCATTCCTTTCTCTGTTTAATGGCCATAATGACCCCAAACTCTTCCACCAAGAGGACTGAGGATTCATGGTAGTCTTTCCCTTTGCGTTACAACGCACAAGCTGTGAGCAACTCCAGGGTCCACTTGGAACATCCCATACAGTAGCCAAGATCCAGCCTCTGTGAACCAGATGATGACCACACTTGCAGCAGGAGACAAAACACAGTGATGTTGCCCAAAATGTCCTAAGCTGATATCTAGGTACCATTTAAACCATGTATCAGCCTTTTTTCCAATCCCACACCTGTGGGGTAACTGCTTGGGTAGAGAACAGCAGTCACCAATGCCAACCACGGAGTCCACTGTTGCATTGACTGGCAGCTTGGAGTGATGTTAGTGCAAAGAAGACTCAGATCCTCCTAGCCAGGGAGGGAGAGAGACTGGACAAGAACACTCAAAGCAAAGGCAAGCTATACCAGCAATCCCAAGGGTAAAAAATCCCTCTTCTCCTGTTTTTGCGGTGCAAAAGCTCTCAGGGAATGGCCCTAATGTCACCTGGGTTCTTCAATGGCTACCAGTTGCAGCAAGGGTTATTCCAATTAGATATTAAAAAAACCCAACCCTGAAGGCCCATGAGAGTAGTTAAGCAAAGGAAAAAGGGCCCTGAAAAGTGGAGCCTCCGTTCCTGGGGAACTGAACGGACCTGATCTTCCTGGCTCTCTTCTCAGGCTCCCATGCACCTCATTTGGCTTCTTGCCAGACCACGTGGATTTGGGGGGAAGGTCTCCAATTTTCTTCTAGAGATGTCATTCTGCATAAAGAAGCTCCAAGACCCCACTTCATGGCTCAGCTCAATGTCTGAAGATGAGACATCAAGAAAAAAGCTGGGGAAGAATATTGAGAGGGCAAGAAGACATCTCCCTTGTGGAAGGACTTCAATCCTCCTTGGTGGGTGGATATGGAGACTTTTCTCCTGGGGTGGGGTGAGATGCAACTGAAAAAAAAATAGGTCAAAACTGGGGAAATGGCAGAAGCATCTGTTCCTTGGAAGAACAGTCCAAGCAGAGCAGAGATGCAGCAATTTCTCTGCTGAAGAAACAGTCCTTGTTCAAAATGGAAAGGGAAGAAGCAAATCCCAGAGGGAGAGAAGATACATCACACAATGGTGAACTGTCCCCTGATAGCACCACATCTCTCCAGCTCCCCTGATAAATGGTTCTCTCAGACTCTACTTGACCGGAGATGTGCAGGCAGATGAATGTCTCCCAACTCCAGCCAAAGAGCTAATCTCCTCTCGCTATAGATTTGGAGGCTCCTGGCAGCAATGAGGGATAAGTGCACTCAGCAGGGTCCCAGGCTGGACGGTGCGGAGGGGAGGCACTCAGGATAGGCCCTGTGGGAACGCAGCAACGGATTTGGAAAGAGTCCAAGTGGTCAACATGAAAAGCTTTTCCCCGTGGGAATGGACCAGCGCTCTTCAACCACCCTTACCCAAGAAGACCTCCTTGCTTACAGCCTATGGGAGTAGGAAAGGCTGGTGAAATGCTGACTGCCTTTGTAAGGACCTGTGTAGCTGAGCTATCCATACCTCTATAAATGATGAGGTTTAAACAGCTATGGCTTTTTAGTTACCTCTTTATATCCTCTCCTCCCATCTCCATGGTCAGGGGCCTGGTCCTGACCTAGGAAGGGCAGTGAGAGATTCTGCTCTCGGTTGTGAAAAGGAGATGCAACACACATCATGGGGATGGGTTTCCACCTCGGATGGCCTTCTGTTCTTGGCTACAGTACAGATGAGAATAAGGAATGTTTCAAGGAAGATACCACAAGCCTCTTGCCTTTTGTATAACATATTGCCCAGTTTTTCTTCTAGCCCCTCTGGTTAGGTTGACACAAAATCTCTGGGCAAACGTGAGCTTAAGCGTTGAAGAAAAGGCTTGTGGCAGAGCAGGAAGACAACCCTAAGTGTTTCAATGTGGATCTTTTGCAGACCAAGTTCCTACCCAAAGTGTCCAGCCTTCATGCCTCTTTTTTTTTTTTTTTTTTTGTCTTTTGTTTAAACACGGGGAGCAGTGGGTGAGGGGCATTGCACTGCGGAAGGAGACAGCCAAATGCCTGCTTTGCACAGGTATCAATAGTTGCACGCATAGCAGTGGGAAATCGGGACTCCGAGGGAAGTGTGGAGACAGGCTGTCATTCTGCAGAGAGTTCAAAAGCGCCTTGTTCCCATAAAAAAAAAAAAAAGTGTGGTTTCCACTCTCTCGCTTTTGCAAGAAAAAAAGCCAAGAAATTTCTTCCCTCTAATCAGGTGTTTTCTTTTCACCTAAGATGGAAAGTCCCTCAGATTGACAGTACAAGTCTGTTGGGTTTAGACAAACACAGTGTTGGAAGCTACAGAGGTGTGATAAATTAGTGAACCTTGTTCGTTTAAGACATTAGCTGCATTAGTAAATCTGCAAGCTTTCTCTTATAGCTTTCCCCCAGCATTCATCAAGCTCACCCTCTGGACTGATGGTAATTCGGATGGCTCCTCCTGTTTGCTTTGCCCATCGGTGACACCAGATTCTCCCCCTTCACACTGCTCCTCCTCCTCCTCTCTTGTCTTTTAGCTGGTTCATTCCCTTGAATGGGCCAAAGGAGCATTCTGGGTGGGTTTTTCAACAGCAGTAAAAATCACAAGATACCAGTTAATTCTGAGTTCCTCTCCTTGTGGGCAAACCATCAATTTCAGCAAGCAAAGATTTCAGGAATTCACACTGGCTCACGCACCCACGTGCCCACATGAATGCACACTCAGACCTTCAAGCTGCTGCAATTAACAGGACAGCTTTTAATTGGCAATTACAATTCCATTAAGCTGGATCTGGCAGATCATTTGCTCTGTCAGGAAAGCCCCGAGGCAGGGAAGATTAGTGGCTGGCAGGATCTGGGTTCTTGCTGCTGGAGCTGTGGAGGAAAAGACGACAGGTAACAGCTGTGCTTTCTCAGCTGGGGAAGGTGGGAAGGAGAATCACAACCGCTTGAAACCCACTTGTCTTCTCCACCCAGGGGGGACTGCATCCCACCAGAGCCCTCAGGAGGAAAGCTCTGCAGCACCAGGGATGGGGGAGGCAGTGATCAGAGGAGGGTCCATGAAGCAGAAGGAACTTCAGCCCCGAGAGCACCTGTGAAACAAAGCCTGGAGGTTTTGGATGGAAGTAGAAAAGCACGTGTGGCTGGTTGCAGCACTGTGGCTCTAAGGGAAGTCTTGGTGCTTGAAGGTTTGTGAGGTTCGGATATAACATCTGGGCACTGCTGTACCATGGGGCACCTTCACACCACGGAGAATTAATTGAAGGTGGTTATTTGGGTTCTTCCCAAGTTCTGTTCCTGGTTCTTCAGAAGATCCTGTGTGTGGTCCGTCCACCTACACCGACAGAAATTTCACCCTCAGCTTTGCAGAGCACTCTGGGATCCCAATGTGCCACGGTTCCTAAACCAGGGTTTGTACATCCATCCCTGGTTTGCAGGACCCTGTCACTGATCTTGCTGTGCTCCATAGATCCCTCTGAGCCCTCTGCCACTGGGACCCACACTCTCCTGGCTCTCCATCACAAGCATGCTAGAAACACGCTAGGTGTGTCGCTGGCAGGACCCAACTCATGTGTCAGGCACGATGGTGTCTGGGTGATTTGAAGGGTTGACTTGGAATCTGGTTCAAAATCATTTGGGATTTCTCTTTAATGAGAAATATTCATACTCTTATATTTACATACTGCCAATATTCCCTTGGTTAAGGTTTTTTTCCTGTAAAAACACAGCTGTGATAACTTTATAACAGGCCAGATGAATATTGCTGGTCCAACCATCACCAGGGCTTAGGGGAAGCCTGAGGGCAATCTCAACCCAACCACACCTTTCCACGCAGACCCCCAATTTAAAGAAAAGGTTGGGAAGCAGAACAGTACGTAAGGCTTGACTTCAGGGATTTCAGGACAAAGGCCATCTTAACGGAGTGACTCAAGAGTGTTCATGGCATGGCCAGAAAAAGGGAGCAGTTTTGGTCTCAGCAGG
>NW_009647760.1:1281617-1357437 GCF_000708025.1 Charadrius vociferus | reverse complement strand
AATTGTTACCAGTTTGTAAGAAGCAGACAGGAACCTGTTGTTTGTGTGTTTTTCTGCCTGTTGGCCATCCCCAGCCCCTGTAAGCTCTGAATTCCTGGGCCAGCTTTGATCAGGTTTGACAGAAAAAGAGGACTGTTAAATAACTCATTTCCTGAACAATCTGTGAAAACGTGTAGCTGGGTAGAAGTGCCTCCATGGAGGTAAAGGCTGCACAGACTCCAAACAGAGGAGATACGAGGAAGCTGGAAAGCAGAGGGAGATCTGTGGGCACATGGATCTTTCAGACTCCCAAGAATCCCAGCAGGAGGCAAGAGACCAGAAGAAATGTTGGCCACGCTGTCGGGTGACCATCCATCAATGAGTGACTTGCTCAACAAAGGCAGCTTGGTCCTGGAGCCTCTAGGCACAGTTTGCTATCTTGTGTGCAGCACTGCTTTGGCAGATTTGGGATCCATTTAGTGCCTCATCTACTTGTTTTCTCTGTCTGAGTTCTCAGCAGTCTGTCTCCATCCTGCCTCTCATCTCTCATTCACAGCCAGAAGACCAGTTCTCATCTCCGATCAAACTAAGAGTGCAGATGCTATTGCTCCCTTAGCAGATTTTCATGCAGACAGATTGATGCTTTCCCTGACTTGGAAGAAACCTCTCGTGAACTTCTATAAAGTGACCTCTTCATTTTCTTTTCAGTCCCAGCATAAAATTCTCCCTTGATGAGATATTTAGAGACTCCTCTGATTACTTTTGAGACATTTCTACGCTCTTCACTATTATGCCATTTCTTGGTACTGCCCCACTTGTCCATACCCATTGGAAGATTTTTAGGGTCAGAACCCACTATACTCCATTTCTTCTTTGTTCTCAGCATGGGTGTCTCTCTGTGGTGGGATGCTTACATGCTTATATACAAATAAATAATGTAAACAACGATTTTCTCTACTTCTGGCAGATCTAACTCTATAGATGGATGGGAAGGAGAGCTATTGAGCAAGAATTCCATTTTAATACCTGATTCAATAGTTCTTGGTGTCTCTCATGCTTCCTCACCTCTCAGATACACAATTGTATGTTACCAACCCTCTGACAATATAAGAATATGCAGATACTATTGACTTCTGCTACAGTCAGTTTCAAGATTTATTGACCTGAGGAGGAAATATTGACCTGAGATGAAACTGAGGTCAATGTGTGGATCTCAGGGGAGCATAAATTTCAAAATTGACCCACCAAACAGAAGTCAATAAATGAATGGTTAATATAAACATTGTCTTACAAAAATTAATTCTCGGTGACATGGGTTCACATGCAATTTTTATTGTGAAATATGGAAGGCGATATTGGTTGCCATGTCTGAAGAATGTGAGTCGGTGTCTGATTATGGAGAGTAATGAAACTGCTGGGAATGGGGGGAAAGGAATTGAATGTAATTATAATTTTATCTCCAGTCAGTAATGGAGCAGCCTCTTGTTAGCTGGAGTGGGGTTATGAAGATAACTTTTGAATCTGCAAGGCAGGATAATGTTTAAACCTCAGGGAGCAAGTTTACAGAATGTGGCAGCTGATGACATCAGTTATCCTGTGTTGGGGCTCTTCACAGATCTCAACAAAGCTCATGGAGGATCCTTCACTCATTTCAGTGGACTAGGACCGAGGTCCTCATTTGCAATCTGGTGTTTGTCAATTTACAGAGTCTTTAGCCAAGGTGGACTATGGGGAAAAAATGTGTTTCAGGTCTCTTGATATCATTTATGATGTGTGAGGACATGCGCAGTGGAGGTGGTGGAACTCGCAGGACTTTAAGTTCTCATGTACTCTTGGGGCCCTTTGCTCCTAACCACAGCTCCCTTACACACACAAATATCTGCCATGTTTTAATCAGTTTCCACATGGAATTTCCATGTGAATGTTTGTATGTGTTTTTTGTTGTTCACAAATGAGTTGCAAATTTTGGAAGTGTTTAAAAGCATCTGTAGTGAGAGAACTACAGACTTTATTTCTTCTTCTTCTTCTTCCACTTCACCATAGCTTGGTCTCATACCTCTATCTGTGAGCTGAAAGTTCTTCAGCCCAGACAATAGAAACCAAAATGCTATTTCAGTTTGGAAACTCATGGCCTGTGTAACCACATTTTTGAGGTCTTGAATGTTGATAGAGAGATTTGTTCACAAAAGACAACTTTCAGAGCACTTCAAAAAGACATGAGAATTGGGACTGCATTAGTTTTTTCGTGATCTTCTCTCTTTGGCTTTCTTTAGGGTGATCACCTCGTTGCAATTATTTATAGCCTGGTACTGTCTACAGCCAACAGATTTGATATCTCATTGTGCTGGGGCTATATTGTTCTCAGATCAAAAATAAGACTGGTAGGAATAAACAGCAATGTGTAAAAACCGAGAGAGATTGGTGTCTAGGGCAATTTCTATGGAGACTAGGGCTTGTGGGAGAGAAAGCAATGGTTCTGCTCCAGTACTGAGGATGGGTTTCATCTGACCAATCTAGATGCCTACAGTGTCGATATCTCAGTTGTTTCCCTCAACACTAATTTGATTCATCTCTCTTTATACTAAATGGAGAGAAAAATGGTACTTTGATGGGGTGGGTCATCCCACTTGAATGATCAAATAAATCATACCCAAGATGCAGGATTCCGAACCACTAAAACCATTCTGATTTGCAAACCTCAAGGTCTTGTTTCACAGGAGACAAAGATGAGAAACAGCACTGCCATTTGTATCCAACCTCGCTGTCATCAGAGGTATCTCTCCATGGGAAGATTTTAAGTCAGACAACAACCGAAACGACAGTAATCCTAGCACCTTCTAGTCTCTCCTTCACCCAATCTGGAATCATCCTGGCAATGCCTTTTCCTCCCACTCCACACTTGGCCATCCACCTATTCACTGTTTCATATGGACGTCTCTGGAGACTCTCAGTGCAAAGTGATGTCAGGTCCACGGCCTTCCAGGTCCTGTGCCAGTCTGCAGTGCACAGCCAAATTGAACTCATCTGTCTTGGCTTTAAATCACTGTCCAGATTGAACTTCTTTCAAATGTTTAAACCACTCCAAGGATTTGAATTGCAGGGCATATTTAAGAGTAACTTAAATTATTAAAGCCCTTAATGTTTGGGGTTTCTTTAAGATGCATTTTGGAGCTGTCAAGCGAACAATCTTAAATGACAGATTGATGAATTCATTGTCCCTTACCACATCTCCAGGAGGAGAGACGAATATGGCTCACAGTGAAACCAGCTTTGCTAAAAGAGAGACAAATGACTTTCTACTTCTCAGCCTTTTGGGTCATTAGCACCCTTGTACTGCATGCATAGACAACACAGCAGGGTCTATGTCAGCCACAGGCTCTCTAACTCAACCTGCTGATAATGAAGATTGACCCTGGGTAGGGCTCATCCTCTGGTGATAGGGACTCTGCTTAATAAATCAGATCTGCATTCTGGCAGGGAATGTCTGTTCTGCCAGACAAACAGCTCTGCTCCATCACTGTAAAACCAAGTTCAGATCCACACACAAACATCACATCCTCAGACCTTATCTTGACCCTCATGGACTGTTCCTCCTGCATGAAAGAAACAGGTGATATACCAGAAGGATTGGTGCAAACAATCTGAAGAAGGGGTTGTGTGAGGAGTTATGTGGAGTCTGTAAATGTAAAAATTGGTCCTCTGGCTTACAGTTCAATTCCTTGTTGCCTTCAGCCTCTTCTTTGGGATCTCATAGTAGGGGCTGGACATTTTCTCCAATAAGTGAATTACAATACGTTGGGAATGTTCCCCATTCTTTGCATGGAAAGTAGGAGAGCCAAGATCACTGAGCCCACACTGGTATGTACTAATAAATTCAAGAGTACCTGAGAGTGTACCTGGCACTGGGACCCAACTATTAAATTAGTTAGTTGTTAGAACAGTCCTGGCCATACTAACGACCTAGCACAGTTAGCCCTTTTACAAATGCTTCCCAGGAATTGGGAATCATAACCAGCCACTGGCCATTACCACCACGCGGTTGTGGACTTCTTGTTTGAAGGGGAAGGGATTTTAATAGTAAGGCTGTGGGTTGTTCAGTGCTGGCTATCCTCAGGGGTAGAGGACAGTCCAGGAGCATTTAATGTATAAGAGTAGTCTTAAAGTCTGGGCAAAGTCCCTGTTTGTTTGTTTTTTTGCAAATCTCAGCTCCCAGTCAAGAAGCCACTTCACGAGCAGAGCCGCCTTCCGCAGCCTTCTGGAAATAACGAACAGCAGAAAGATCAAAAATCCCGGAGGGATGGCGGAGCTTCAACGTTAATGTATATGGAAAGTTGTGCTCATTTCTGGGCTTGTTCTTACCAGACAGATATTGTCAAATGGCAGCGAGTTCATATAAGAACAACCGACAAATGACTGAGGGCTGGAAGGATTGATTTACAAGGGCAAGATGAAAAGAGCTGAATCAGTACAGCAGTGATCAAGACGTGATGTGACATCTCCCTAAGTATCTGAAGGGCGTAAACACCGAGAAGCAGTGTCTTTGTGGGAAATGTCTTGTGTCTGCTTAACAGCCCGCTTCATTGAGATGTAGCAGGCTACTTACTGTCTATTAAAGAAGTGCCACTTGATCATTATCAGTGTATTTATGGAGGGTCTAATGGCTTTAATAAAGTGTGAATTGCAAAGGTAAAGAGCAGAGGAATCAAAGCCATGTCCCTCCCAGGTGAAAGAAACACAGCACCATTATTTTTTTTCACAGTTCTGTGCTCTGGGATGAAGTCATATGCCTGCAGGCAAGTTAGTTAACAGAGAACTAAAGAGAAGGTGTCCGGTATGTGGTACGTTCTACAGCGGAGTGCTTCATTATTCTAATTGTCCATAAATCTTAAATTTTACCATTTGTACTCCAAATTCTCGATAAAGCAGGGACTTGCCCATAGAACTTGCTAGGTCTCAGCTGAGACTGTTTTCCCTTCTAACTGGGGTAAGGGGTGGGGAGTCGCAAGGGTGGAGTTAACCTTTCCTAATCTGAGGTGCCCATCAATCCATTAACAAGTCCTTGTTGGTGGTTTTCAGTGGACTTGAGGGCGCGAGTTGTCTCATCCTAGAGCAGATGCCTACTTGGGTCAGAGGAGCCCTGACCATATTTCGCTGGCTATCCTGGGAGGTCAGACAACTAGCTCACACGTGGGCCCTTATATTTCTTAAAATCAGGAAAGGCCAACTCCACCCTTGCCAACTGGTCCACATACAAGGAGAAGGGATTTTTTCCAGCAAAAGAAATTCCTCTTTTATCTGGCTTTTGCTGTCAAAAGCTCTGATTCAAACCTGTCTTTAGTGCATCCGCGCTGCATCCTCTGCAGTACAAGGAATTGGTAAGAACAGCAATGGGAGCTAATGTTGGCCGCTATGAGAAGGGGTGGTGCGGGGGTTGTGCCATTTGACATGCCCATGGATTGTGCTGGATCCTTTAATAGCATGCAGAGGGTGCTAATTCCCTCTGGAGGTGAAGCTCATCTCTCTATTTTTCCTCCTCTATCCTTAGCTCGCCCTGGGCTTTAAAGAGAAGCCACCTGGCTGTGCTCCTCTCTTGCACCTGCTTTCCCCTGGATTACATATCGGCCGGAGCCGAGACACAAGTAACTTAAGAATGTTCCCTAGTGGAGACTGTGCTGCCCTTATCTCCTCGCGACAGAGGCAGGCTAGCGTGTGAAATGTAACCCCCTGTTTGCCGCCAGCATGGGCAGACCCTTCATGCCTTCGTGGAACTGGGCTGGTGTCGGGCGGCCAGAAGGAGACTGCTGACAGACACAAGAGCCAAGGGCATCCCGATTTGGAGCTGTCTCCAGTTTTTAAAGGACTAGGAAGGGACAGCAGCTCCCTCAGGCTCATATCGCAGGGAGATGAAGGCTCCTGTTACTTCTGCCCTGAGCCATGTTCCAACGCGTGAGCTCTCCTAGAGGACATCCAGCCCGTTGCTGAGATAATCCATTGCTGTTGCAGGGCCAGCTGTGTGCAGACTCAGAGAACTTGTAGGCCTGGGATCTCCTATACCCTGATCTACTTTGTAAGAATGTCTACAGAGTTTTCTCCACTGTGGAGTAGTGGTGTATAAATTGACTTGTTCACCTTCCCATACATCAAAACACTTTGGAGTAACGGTCTCTTCACTTAGTTCTAAGACAGTAGGAACTGATATCCTGAAACAAGACCAGGGGTCCAGAGACTCTTCTGCTGTTGCACTCATTATGTGTCCTCAGGCACATCATATATCTTGCCTATACCTCAGGTTTTTGGTGATATGGGGAACGATCCCTATTCCCACAGAAATTGTGAAGATCAGTTCATTGTTCAACCATGACTTATTTTCAAAAAAACCTGTAGGCTCACTCACCAAAAAGTTGGTCTCACCAAAAAGTTGGTCTCAAGCTCACTAACAGCAACCAAAGAGTCCCAGAGGCTGAACTGGGCATTGAATCAAGCCTTAGGAAAGGCAACTTGGCCTTCTGCAAGCTATAACTGAAAAGTAGATGAACTGCACTTGCTTGGTGAGTTGCCTGCTGCCCAGCTACCTGCTCCCAAGTGCACTATGAGATTACTTCTGTTTACATTCCCACGATGAATCCATGAGATTCTGGACTCTAGAGATGCCATGAGAGGCTCTGAAAATCCACACAGAAGAGCTGGTGGTCTATTTGCAGCCTGACACTTTAGAGCCGACTTTCTTGGCTGTGTTCTCAGCCACTGTGTTGGACAGCTAAATTCAACATGAGTCGTTCAAGTGGGGGCTGCCTTTCCCTGAACAAACCATTGCCATCTCCGGCGCTCAGCAGACCTCCTTCTTACCATGACTTGGCTTAGAGACTACCAGCTGGAAGCTTACGGAGCTGAGATGCCTTCTCCTGAACCTGTGCACAATGCAAAGCTTTGATCCATCCGAAACCAGAGGTAGGCGCTCAGAGGGGTGGGACAGCCCCAAGGGGGGCTGCGGAGAGGAGCCTGAGGGCAGCGCTCAGCACCACGGACAGAGGCAGGAGCCGACCCGGGGGGGGCAAAGGCAAGCCCGGGGGTGGAGGTGAGAGCAGAGACCCCAAACTTCTCCTGTGTTACCAAGGGAGATGGCAAGAAGCGTCTGAACCTTGCAACACAGCCAAGGTGGGCAATCAGCCTCCCTTCCTCATCAACAGTTTCCTTGGGGACTTTGAAGGAGTAAGTGGAAAGGCTGTGTGACCACCAAGAGGGAAGGCTAGGGGTTGGGTGCTGATTTGGGAGGTTGGACTCGGAGCAGCTCATACGTTTAAGAGAAAGGGTGAGGCTTTGTCCTTAAACCTCACTGTGATTCTGCCTATCCATCCTCCCTGCCCTCATCCATCCGTCCATCACTGTAGATCACCTAATGTTCTCTCTATCAATTCCTTATTAACTCATAAACTTGTCTTTGCAGAAGCTGTTTTTAGGGCATATCAACCATGGACTCAGCCTCGGTAGAGTCTATTGCTATAACAAAAACCATACACAATAGCCAGATTCTTCCCAGATCCATCCTGCTACCCTCCTGCCTGTCTGACCCGGTACAGAACCATTCATATTTCCACCTCATCAGTCCTGTTCTAACCCATGTCAGCCCAGTCCTCAAGCTCAGTCAGTGGGACTGCAGAAAGGGACCTTGCTGCCACGCTGAGGCCTGTGCCTTCTTCTATCAGTGCTTTTTCATTTCCCCCTCATTTTAACTCAGCCTTATAGTCCACCAAAACCTTTCCCACCCTTTCTTCCTCCTGCCACCTTCATCCTCTCCCTTTCCCATGCTGTCCATAGGGACATGCTGAGGGTGAGGAGTGTGAGCGATGCTGAGGAAAAGCAGAAGAAGGTGGAAAAGCTCCATTTCTCTACATGTCAAAGCTCCTTGGAATCACATTGCTGACCTCAATACCGGATTTCTCCCATTAATTTTGCCGCAAGCAGGGTGGGTGCAGCCTCTGTTCATGTGAGGGGAAGCTGCATTGCCAGCACCTGTCGAACACCAGCCTAGCACTGGTATATAATTTAATGGTCACTATGGGGAGAAAGGTACAGGCTTCCCCCCACCCCCTTTTCCCTTTAACGGAACATTATCTAAACAAACGCACTCCAAAACTGCTGAAGCGCAGGCAAATAATGACACGGGAGCAGGAGCCAGGCATTAAAAATTCATGTCGGCGAATATTAAAACTTTTTACTTCATCATGTCAAGGCACCAGGCAAATGCAAACAAATGAGACCCACTGAGCGCTGCCTGCATGGGCCAAGACAGAGACGAGCCACTCACACTGCTGGGGAGAGACCTGCATTGCGGTCCCTGTCTCTCCTGAGATGTCAGGCTCAGAGGGGGACAGGGGAGCCGACGGGGTAGTTAATTGCTTGGTGTCTCTAAATGAGCTCTGCAAACTGACAACTCTGAGGCAGACAGCTCGCTGCACGAGCTGTGGGGCGGGTACGTGGTGGCCGGGAGCAGCCCCATCCCTTCCCACATGCTGTGCTGTCAAGGCTCCTGAAATGGGGGAACATCTAGGGGGGGGGGATGATGACTCCAACCCCCTTGTTTATTTGGTTGTGTCTTTACTAATTAAGGCACCAGCCCCTGTCTGCTGCTTGCTGTGCTGTTGACAACAGGCGTGTTCACCAGGGGTTGGGTTGTGCTGAGACCCAGCAAACTCAAATCACGGAGCTCTCCCTGCCACCCCAGAGGAGATGACTCTGTGGGCTGGTGTTTGCAGGCAGGGTGGACCACCATGGGACCAGTTGGAGTCCCCTCCTGGAGGGGATTATGTTGAAGAGGGAGAGGTTCCCCAGGAGGGTGAGCACAAACAACCACTCCTTGCCTAAAATTGGTCCTGAGGATGTGAGCTCTTGGGCTGCAGATATCAGAGCCCTGTTCGACCCCCCCCCCTCTTCTATTGATGGCCCAGCTCGTTTTTGCAGAGCTAAAGATCTCTGCCTGGGTCCCCTGGGGAGCTGGTGGAAGGATGGTCCGACTCCAAATTGCTGTGTTACACCTGCAACTTTTAGACAGAGGCAACGTAACATGAAAGCAACCTCACTCACGCCAAACGGTGATTTCACTGGCCACATTTTCAAGACAAGGCATGAATCAGGCTGAGTAAAGTTGGTGGAAAGAGCTCTTCAATTAATCTGTTCCAGCACCATCTATCACTAATTAGGTAATTTTCGCTGTTATGCTGCACACACTTTTAATGCACCCTGTTTACTTAATGACTCTTGTGATCCCCTTAACACAATTACTGGTAATAAGCAACTGATGAAGAAAAGGATTAGACCAGTAATTTCTTGCTGTATGATGCTTTATTGGAAGTGCACCGAGCGTCATATTTTGATTTTTAATAGATAACTTCTCTAAGTAATTGATTAATCATAAACTCACAGACTGCAAGAGCCAGAGATAATTTTATGGCACCTAAAAAAAGGAAAGGATCTAGATGATGTAATAACTAGCAATCTAGAGGCAAATAAAGGAGAGGAATGTTTGATTAAACATTCAATATATTTTTATCGCTTTGTGTGTTATGGAACTGCCTTCATTGGTTTATCATGTGGGAAGAAACATCATAATAACAGCCAAGGCAGGTGTTCACAGAGCCAGATGCAGCCTTCTGTGAGCAGGGTGTAAGGCTGGCAAGATGGTCAGAGGAGCTATTACGGACATTATTCTAAATCACTCTGCCTCCGTAGCCTAGATAAGCTGTGAAAAACGAAGCCTACGGCAGGATGTGATGCTGTGTCCCGCCACAGGTAACATTTCAATGCCTGACTTCTTACGATGGTGTCCCCAGCCCAGAGCTAGGCAGCCAGGTGCCCTCCAGAATGTCCTAACCAAGGTTTCCTGGATGTTGGACAATGAGTGTTTAATATTGGAGGTAAAGTGGCCCTGTTTCAACTCGCAACACTGAATGGTGACAGACATGACAGAAGTGCTTGGACCTCTTCAGTGCAGGCTGATCAAGGCTGAAGGACACCCGGACCTGTCCAGAACCATAATGTGAACTATCCAGAGAACATCAAAACTGGAAATAATAGTGTCTCCAGAAAATAAGGTTCTTCTAGGCCAGGCAAGTGCAGGACTGGGCTTTGGAGACTACAGATATAATTTCTCCCATAGTCTAACTCAAACCTTTCAAGCAGTGGAAAATCTCCTATTGACTTCAAGAGGCCACAGGCAAATCCCTCTTTATGATTATACGGGTGTCCCACAAAAACCACCATCAACAAAAAAAAGTCATTACAGAGTTATTTGGTGAAGGATAGCACTAGAAATGGGAGAAAGAGGTGGCAACTATGAGCTCTGACATGAAACAACTTGCTGCACATCAGTCCTGGTAACTGGTCGTGGATATACTGTTAGCTCACGTAAACGAGTTTAATATTTTAAAACCAAGCTGCACAAAGCATGGAAAAGTGTTGTTCGGCCAACAGCCCTGTCCCTCACCTCTGCCAGCTGCTGCTGCTGCTGCTGTCTTGGACCGCAGTGACCACAGCTGGAGAGAGAAAGGAGCAGCCTTGGTTGGGGTGGTGATGATGGAAATTGGGAAGCCCCACAGGTGTCATTTCACTCCCATTTTTCAGCATTGCCAACCCCACACACAGCAGAAAGCAATTTCAGCCCGAGCAAGCTTTCAACCCAAACCCTTTGTCTGCAACCCACCAGAGCTTTTCTTCTGAAAATCATGTGGGCTGTCATCAGCAGTCAGTCCTAGGACAGGCAATGTGGGTGACCGGATTGCCAACACGATTTCGGTGGCTGCTTTCTGGTCCCCAGTGTGGTGGCAGAGGATCCCACCGTGCTTGCTGAGATCTGGAGTCTAACCTGTGACTGCCCTGCTCAGGTACAGAGGGTGGTTCATGGCTCCTGGCATCCTGGTCCTGTGCTTCAGCAGATGTACAAAGAAGAAAGGTCGAGGGGAAAGCAAGAGTTACTGCTTGAAAGTTCAGCCCTAACACTGTAAATACAGTTGGTGCTTCTTCTCTGCCATGGGAAGCGCTTTGTGGCGTGCCTGGTCCTCCTCTGCAGTGAGCACCGCACCGTGCAGCATCTCCTCTGATCCCTAGGAAGCTTTTTCTGGGCTCTGTGGCCTGGTTGGCAGCTCCCTGCTGCTCCCTGCAGTCTCTCCATCTTCTAGCAGGAGCTGTAGGCTCCCAGCTGTGTGGTGTGACTTCTTCTCTGCTTCTCCCCTGAGCAGGCTCAGCAGATCCCCAAGAGCAGCTCCCTCAAAAGGTCCCACTTCAGCTCTCTTTTTACAGAAACATAACATAAACAGGGAACAAATGAGTAGCAGGGAAAATCCCCACTGCATCTTCCCACACCCTCGAGGGTAAGTGGCTTCAAGGTGACAGAAGTCATGAGTCCAGACAAGAACTGGGGAAGCCCTCTCCTGGTTGTGCATGCAGGTAAGCATGAATGTCACTGGCATGGTGCAATTTAGGTAGTGGTACATGGACTTTTGCTCTTTTCATACCCAGCTTCTTCCAAAACCTGTCTTGGAGGCTGCTCTGTACATGGTAAGGCACTTCATAGCCAGGCTTGAGAGCTGGACACAAACCAGCTCCCAGGTTCTGCAGTCTCACCTCCTTAACCTTGCACCGGGGCTGACGTATGTCGTGGGTACTACCTGCTTTGCTTCAGCCTTGGGAGCCTAGACAAAAGCCAAAGCTGATAAAGAGCCTAAAAATCTACACACTGGCTCCGAGGGCTACAGGTAGGAAAACAACCTGAGGCAGAGGAAGAAGAGTTAATGATTGGGGTGCAGGGGAAGAGAAGAAGGGGCTTGGATTACAAGACAAATAATAGATAAATCAAGCAGCAGGAGACAGTTTCTTCAGTGCCAGTTTATTTATCATTGTTTTCTCTGGGCACTGACAGGCTGAGGAAGATGGGGTGGGCAAACAACATCATCTGGCTTGATGGATGAGGCGTGGAGAGGGAAGGAGCCTCTGGCAGGCCTTGGAGAGGAGGGAAGCGGGCGGCAGCCTGGGGAGGGGTGCGATGATGCAGCAGGGAGTGCACTGTGCTTGGCACTGGGTGGCCATTCTCCTTCCCAGCCTTGACCACCTCCTCGGAGAAGGGAGCAGCTGGTACAGCGGGCAGAAAACTGGGACCAGGTACCAACTACTCGTTATTTCTGGAGATGTCTTGCAGAGACAGGTCTGAGATTGAAACATCTGTAGAGCCAGGATCAGCATCCTCACTCCCTACTAACAGGGAGTGGAGCTTTGCTTACATCTTTGCTGGACCCTAGAACTCTTTAACTGCTAAAATTCCTTTCTTTCATATATGTATATATTTTTTATGTTCCCAGGAAAAGCTGTCCTGTACACAATCTTCTGGGTGCTCCAGGGAAAACACAAAAGCCCAGATCCCTAGAAGTGCTTATGTCCCCTGTGCCTTTTGTGGATATTCCTCCTGTTCAGGCTTTTCCAGAGCAGATGTTCAGCTGCCATTTGACTCCAGAAATACTTAAATACCCAGTCTCGCAACACGCTCTTCTGCTTCTGAGCTGCTTAGAGCCCTGGCTCACCTAAAAACCTTGGAGATCCAAAATCTACAAATTCAGTCAGGGATGGAGCACTGGCTTCCTGTGAAGGGCTTAAACCTGGACCTGTTCTCCAGCAGGGAGCATTCACCCGAAAAGCCAGACATGGGAACAGGGGTTGAAGGAAGGTAGGAGGAGAGAGGAAAAGGCATATGGCTGTAGTTGCAAGGATCCTGGTTACTTAACTGTTTGTCCCAGGAGAAAGGCTTGGGATGCATATAGGTCTGTCTGCAAAAGATCATGGGGATTTCACCCATCACCTACCGATATCTAGAGTGTGGAGTTAACACCAATATAAGAAACCCACAAGACTGTGGCTGTTACTTAAGCACAACTCTTATTTGGTCAATGTTACTCTTGGCTTCTTCTGTCAGGCATTTGTATTTTCTCCTTTGACCCTTCTCCTCATTGCTTGAGCGCTGGCTGGTTTAGCTGGCCATCTTCCAGAAGCCCCTCGTCAAGGATGAACATCCGGAGCAGGAGGCATTTAATGGCTCCTCATTGCTATATCAAACAAAGCAAGAAGTCAATGTAGCTCTGTTGGCCATGCTCCAACCACTGTGGATGAAATGCTTAAAAGTTGCCAGTCTTGCTTGCCACTCAGGCTCAGGACTCTCCAACTATGCTTGGGATATCTGTTAAGAAGAAGTTGTGGTTTATCTATCCGTGCCTATGATCATCTGCCCAAACCTTCCCGGGATAAATATGTCCAAACTCTTTTCCTTGAGCCATTATGCTCTGGATCTTGGGTTTTCCTGTTGGAGGGGTTCCCTTGAGGGGAACGCCTGCCAGAAGGCCTTGCAAGTCAGGTAGAGTAGCTTCATCTTCTACTGACAGGCTAAGTCCCAGCTAGGCTTCTCAAGGCAACAAAAAAGGCAATGAAGGAAGATCCAGCTGAGAGTGCAACAGGAATGTTAGCCTGTCATGATTTAGGCTGAACTGGCCATTGGGGATGTGGGGCACCCCAAATGGGACCAACAGATGCTTCCCCCCACCTCTATTCAAAGAGAGAGGCAGAGGAGGGAAAAAGAGACTTGTGAGTTTAGAAGGAACTAAACTACTTTAATGAAATATTAATAATAAAATAAAAAGAAAATAATGAAATATATACAAACCCATATCAAGCTCCCAGGATGCCACTCACGTTCACCAGCTGGCACTGGGGAAGTCCCAGGCTGGACTCAGTGATGGATGGGAACTGGATTCTGGATTTGGATTCAGGATTGGGATCACAGGCAGACAAACAGACAGAGTCCTCTTTGTACACTGGCCATTGAAGAAAGAGGGCTGACCCTTTGATCCCTCAGCTTTACACTGAGCACGAGGCAGATGGGATGGAATACCCTGTTGGTCAGTTTTGGGTCACCTGTCCTGTCCCTCCTCCCCACAGGTGGGACCCCTCTATGCTTTTCCGCTGCTGACCAAATAATAACGGGGGCAAATAACAAAGTTAGCTGCCCTTAGTTGTTACAGCAATACGTATAAGCAGGAGCCTCTCTGCATCCCGTGCCTTGGCATCAGCTATAAACATTGGTCTTGTCACTCTGAGAGCGAACAGTTTCTGCACAATATGCTGCCAATTTCAGTAGTTAGAAGAGGCCCAGCCAAGAAGCAAAGTTACTGAGCAAAATTGGTCCTGTGTTACCTCAAACCAGGACAGAGCCACTACAAAGATAGTGCTCCCTTTTGAAAGAACCAGGGTTACTCCCTTATCTGATTTAAAAGAAAGCGAAATGGGTGTAGTAGCAAGGCGAGTATCCCTCTAGAGAGTGAGCTGACACACACCAAGCGGGGCCTCTTACTGCATGGTGTGGACCAAGATGGATCTACCTCTCCTAAACACAGAGGTAACAAGCCACGACTGTAGCGACAGATCTCAGTCTTAACAATAATTTCCAGGGGTCTGACAGATCCCTGCATTGGCTTGGGCAAGCTAGGTCTCTGTGACATTATAAATAATGATAATTTTTGTTCACTTTCTGGGATTTTGTCACTTTTGATTGTTTCTGTCACCAGAACCCACAAACTAGAACAAATTCCTGTAAGAGACAAGGGAAGGGATGGGGTGGGGGTGGTAGCAGTCTTATTGTCGAGCTCCCAGGCTCCTCCACAGCCGTGGGGGACTCTTATTTACTTAGAGAAATTGCCTTCCCCCCTAGCGGCACTCGCCCCGTGCAGCCCCCTGTTATGCATCGCTTGGCTGTGTTCGCCTTTCCCCATCATTGGGAACCGAGCAAATCAATGCAGTCCTTTGGCGGAATTAAAAATAAAGGAGAACTTCCTTTTAACGTCCCATTAAAGACCAAGGCAACACTGCCTCGCTTACTCCTTTTTTTAAAAAAAAAAAAATAAATATTTTTTTTTGCTTTTTGGTCAGCTGCGAGGAAGCTTTCGGAGCGAAGAGGGATTTCAATAATTACCTTCCGATTCTGCCCCCGATACGGTACCCTATCCCCAAAGCGCAGGCCTTGCACGCCTGCCCTTCATCTGAAACTCCAAGGGAAGCAGTTTAACATGAAGCCACATTGATATTCAAATAGATTATCATGCAGGCAAATGGAGGTAGCATTCCAGCCAGCAGCGTGTGAAAGAGCAACTAATGGATTAGTATTTATGGTTGAGCATAATCCACATTTTAGGATAGTGCATCTGGAAGGGACATATGATGAACTCTTTTTTTCCAGCCCCCTTCCTCCTTCATCCCCGCCTCACCCACTCCATCTCTCCTTCTTCTCCGCATCTCCCTCCTCCTCTCTGGACAGGATACAGCAGCCTCCTGGCACCGCTGAGCTTGGCAAAATTGATGACAGGACTTTAGGATCCATTAGAAAAACAAATTCTTAAACAGTGTCTTCTAAAATCAATCACTTTTACCTTTAGTGGGATTTATCGCTAGCCTGCCTGCCCCTTATTGCAAAGATTCATGTCTCCCAAGAAGAAAAAAATGACCGAGTGGCTAAACTCAAAGCTGGAGGCACTGGCCTGTCCTCTTCTCCCCATGGAGGTGTTTTTGGGTGCCTGCAAGGGGGATGTCTGGGTTTGCAAGGGCTAGCACTGGAGGCAGTGGATCTGGCTTTGTGGGGTCTTATCCAGTGCAGACCTCCTGATGTGCCACATCCCTCAGTTAGGATCTCTGGTCCAGAGCTAGTGACCAGCAGCGCTTGAGAACGGGGAGAAAGATGCTGCAAAGACAGTCAAAATAGAGGGATGGGGACATAATTACTGAACAATAAGGTGGAATGATTAGGAGCATTTCTTCCAACCTAATGGGTTTCCTGAATTCTGCTTGCACCAGAGAATTTCTTTTAATATCAAACATCTCCTGATGTGAAATCTGTAAGGGGTACACAAAGCAACATGATAAATTAACGAGGAAGAAAAACAACCAGTTAACCAGAGCAGGAAGGGTCACAGCAGCAAGAAGGGGCTTCATGGCACTGGGTGCCATGTATGGGTGCAGGTGCACAGAGTGGAAAACTTTCCAAACACAGAGACGTACACAGGAGAGAGGACTAATCTCCCCTGGGATGGACTTCAGCAGCACAGGAAACAGCCCTGAGTGGATTTTGGGCTGCAATTGAAGAGCTGATCATGCCTTATACCCCATGTGTGGGTACATTCATTTAGGTTTGGCCTCTTATTTCGCATTTATTTGGGCTGTACTTCCAGTGGTGTGTCTGGAGATCTGCTGGAAGAACGGAAATTGTGGCCACCTAACACCAAGGCAACGGAGTCAGCATGAAAAGCATCTTCTGAGATCTCCTTCCGGCTAGATATTGCAAAAGGTTTGAGATTTCGCATCCCTGGGGAGGGAGAGAGTCTTGTTGGAGATACTGTCACTGCTTTTCTCCCTGAACTGTTTAATTTAGTGATCAGAGAAATATGGATGATGTCTCTCTCCAGGGAGCTATTTTATGAAATATGGGAAGTTTACCAAAAGTATGACCTATTCTTGCAAATTTTAAGGGGCTAGGTTGGTTCCAGGGGTCCCTGGATTTCATTTTGCATTGGACTTACTGGTAAAAGAAATGATAGGGAAAGCTCTGGGGCATCTTTTTTTTCCAGGTGAGCTCTGCCTCCAGGCATTTAACCCAAGCAGACACAGGTGATAGGCAAATCCAGCCCTTGGTTTTAACCTCATGATGCTTCTCAGGGTCTTCTCAGCTTGCTCTGGTCCAGCTCAGTACAGGCAGACTGGGTTTGTTGGGTGACTTGAAAACCGAGGAGGTAGAAGGGGTATAAACAGAGAAGAAGGAGGGTAGTGATACAAAAGGTGAGTCAGAGCCTCCTCAGCCCCATGGCTCTGAGCATCCTCCCCATCTTAGCTTCAGGGACGTGAGGGGATGATGCCAGAACATTAGTAAATTCAGGGAGAAGCTCATAATTCCTATTGATTCGCAACCAGCCAGTGCGAGGTGTATAAAAATGCTTGTTCTATCATTTAGAAAAATGGCAATGTTATGATAGAACTGATTGATTTTCCTCTTTAGGAATATTCATAAACACTGGTTCCAAGAACTGATAAATCTCCTTTCCCCTGCGCCGAGTAAATCACTCCCCGGTGCTTCCCAGAGCGCCGGGGGCAAGGGAGGTTGTTATTTCTAATTCTTTTCAAAGGAGCTGTAAATGGGGAGAGTCTGGGGGTAGAGGGGCTTGGTGGCCCCTCACCTACAGCCCGTGAATACCAGACCTTCTTTCTAGGGGGACTTCAAAAGACCGTCTCTCCCATTATGTCCCTGGCTGGGGAAGGCTGGTGAAAGAGGATCAAGAGCTCCCTCCTTGGCCCCTGGCTGGGAAGTACCTCTTGCTCACACTTAATTAGATGCATGAATTTTTGGTTTTGTTGCAATTTCCAGTTTGCCCCCCCTCCCTGTACCATGATATGCAAATTTGAACTCCAGCCGGGATGGAAATCCTCCTTCCTCAAGGAGCCTGCCATTTCATCATGGTCTTCGTTCCTCCAGGGCACTCTTGCCATTGTCAGAGACAGGACCACTGCCTGCATGTCTGGTTTGACCCACCCTGACATTCCCTGTCTCCTTCTCAGAAAAGACCAATAACAGTATTCCTCTCCAGGAGATTCTCCCTGAGACCTTCCAGAGGACCCTGGGTACAACTGGCCTCCACCTCCACCTCCCTTCTTGGGTTTAAGATGGGCAGTTCCTCCACTGCAGGCAGGTGCCCCCATCCAAGACCCAGCATGGGACCCCTCTGGGACGGAAAAGACACGGTGGAGCCACACTGCAGGTGCAGTCTCACCTGAGCCTCCTCTCCTATTAGGGCAGTGTTGTCTGGGAGCTCCCCAAGAAAAAATTAACCCAACAAACCCTGTCAGTGTCTGGTTCTGCTGGCCATAGTCTGGTGGGCTAAATAAAATACCTCCAACCGCATTAGCCTTCTGCAGTTGAGGAAGAGCTTGTCCATCCTCTTCTGTGGGCTTGCGATGACATAGACCAGATGGTGGATCCCCTGCCTGCTGGTGTTTTTGGGCTGCTGCTGGCTCAAGTGTCTCTGGATGTGATCACTGTGCACACAGGCAGCCCATTCAGGCTGGCAGGAGACCACGTGCCAACACAAGTCACCGCATTTGTGCTGCTTGTCACTTTTCTGGTCAACCACCTGTGGTTATGAGCCGCCAAGCAACTCTCCTTGTCATGCCCTGGAGGTAACTGCACAGAGCACGTTTCTCATGGAAAGAAGAAAATTAATAATTTTTGCATCTCTTTCATCAAAGTGAGAATTTGGAGAGAGAACAACTTTTATAGGGCTACTTGATATGATTAGAAAAAACAGGACCTTTTTCAGGTTCATGAAGTTTCTCTCCCTGGAAACCCAGTCTTGCTTATAAGCTTTAGCTCATGTCGGCTGCAGTCACATCGCTACATCGCCTGTATAAATTGCTAGAACCGCAAAAGAAGTAAAAGTAAATGCATTCTCCCTTGTCCAGGTCACTACTAACATCTTGTCTAGAGGGTAATACTGCAAATGGGGATTTTCAGGAGCAGGCATGATATTTTGATACCCAAAGAGGAGCTTTTTCCACTGAGATATAGAGGGGGAAAAAAAAAGAGAAGAAAATACATGTGTGTCCCGGTAAAAAATATTGGCAATTTTTATTACCTTTTAGATTTTACTTCTGCAGTAATCTATTTTAATGAGGTCAGCCTGCCTGGCACCAGGTACCCAGTCTAAGTGGAGTAGTTTAATGTCAGGAGCAGGGAGGAGAGGAGCACCGAGGAAGGGGGGGTCTGGCCGTCTGAGACACAGGGGCCCTATATCACACAAACTTACGGTGTAAAAATTGACTCAGTTTGCACATTTTTAACTGTATTTGAAATCGACAAAAAATGTAATTATAAAAAGGGATATATCTGCTGGGATAGGTGGGGAATTTGATGAAGCCACTTTGAAAGCACAGGCTCCTCTGTAGAAAAAAATATGCTTATTAGTGCACACTGGAGATTTATTAGATTATATGATTATTTATTAGAATATATGTTGTGGAGAAGGGACTATATTATCTATATATTTCCTCTATTATAGCTATAGACAGTCAATATTAATATTGCTGCAATTTAAGATGAGGTTTTAGAAAGCAACTTTTACCTATGTTGTTCCTGTCCTCTAGGGAGTAGTTACATGTATTGCAGTCACAGATGGGAACATAAGGAAACTCTTCCTCTCCGTCTGCAAAACTGTAAATTTACACCAAAAAGGTCTCTCCTGTTGGAGACAGGGCTTGAGGCTGAGGCCAGAAGATGTTCGCTGTGAGAGGTGTACAGTCCATCTTTCTCCAACCTCTCTTCTGATCTTGGTCATGACAAATGATTCATGTCTACAATGTCTGGAGGTATCTTGCACCCTCCCTATTGTAACCTTTCGAGTAGACGCGGTCAGACTTGCTTGTAATGTGGATGGGTCAGGCTGGGCCAGGTAGGACACATTTGCCAGCATGCTGCCTTCCTTTCACGGTCAACTGAAAGAGGACAGCCCCTTCGAGGGATGTTTCTGGTACTACTTCCTGCCCTTTTACACTTTGTTGTTGGCAACACAACTGCTTGGTTTCAGGACAAGGGGCAACAGGCATAAGCTGGAACACAGGAAATTCCATCTCAACATGAGGGAACACTTCATTACTTTGAGGATGGCAGTGCACTGGCACAGGCTGCCCAGAGAGGTGGTGAAGTCTCCTTCTCTGGAGACATTCCAAACCCACCTGGATGTGTTCCTGTCCAACTTGCTGTAGGTGCCCCTGCTCTGGCAGGGGGTTGGACGAGATGATCTCCAGAGGTCCATTCCAACCCCCACCATTCTGTGATTCTGCGCTTGGTGCAGGCTTGAACCTACTGCCTTGGGCTTTGGGGTCCACCTGGGACTTTTTAAGCAATGTGTGCCAGACCATGCAGGACAGTAGCACCAGTATAGGTTAGAGGTGGACCTGCTGGGAAGTAGTTCTGAGGAGAAGGATCTGGGGGTCCTTGTAGACAGTAAATTATCCATGACCAAGCAATGTGCCCTTGTTGACAAAAAGGCCAATGGAATCCTGGGCTGCATAGGGAAGAGTGTGGCCAGTAGATCAAGGGAGGTCATTCTCCCCCTGTAGTCGGCACCGGTGAGGCCACAACTGGAATACTGTGTCCAGTTTTGGGCTCCCCAGTTCAAGAGGGACAGGGAACTGCTGGAGAGAGTCCAGCGAAGGGCAACTAAGATGGTTGAGGGATTGGAGAATCTCCCATATGAGGAAAGGCTGAGAGAGCTGGGACTCTGTAGCGTGGAGAAGAGAAGGCTGAGGGGAGACCTTATTATTGCTTACAAGTATCTAAAGGGTGGGTTGAAGGAGGATGGAGCCAGACTCTTCTCGGTGGTTCCCAGTGACAGGATGAGGGGCAATGGGCGCAAGTTGGAACATAGGAAGTTCCGTTCCAATAGACAGAAAAACTTCTTTACGGTTCGGGTGACAGAGCACTGACACAGGCTGCCCAGGGAGGGGGTGGAGGCCCCTTCTCTGTAGATTTTCAAGACCCGCCTGGATGCAGTCCTGAGTAATGTGCTATAGGCAATCCAGCTTTAGCAGGGGAGTTGGACTAGATGATCTCTAGAGGTCCCTTCCAACTCTAAAGATTCCGTGATTCCGTGACAGAAAAGGGGCTTTATTGCTATTACCATATGATATCTGCTCATATATTGGACTGATCCTTACCACTGTATGTCTGCTTGGTGTTATGTACCTTGGAGACATGTAGAAGGGAAGGAGACACAGACATAAAATTTGATAGAGAAATTGATAGACATCTATAGTGGAGATGGGCAAATGACTGGAGGGAGATTTGAGGATAGATAAATAAATATGCTTGGGAGATAGCTTTGGATGGATACTATCCATCTCAGATAAAGATCAATATATCTATAGCTCCTTTACACCCACCAGTTTGCTATTGGTAGCTACCTGACTTATTTTATCTTCTCTGCTTTGCAGGCTGAAACATTTTACCGACATCCACACACATGCAAAGGAAAGTGAGACCATCAGATACCCAAGAGACAGGTGCTACAGAAGCCCTAAGCTATGCATTTACCCTCTCTCTGGCTTGCTCTGCTCCCCATCGCTCTTTGCTGCCAGCCTGATGTTGACACCCAAGAAGTCCCACCAGCAGAGAGGTGCCCAGATCTTGGGTCATCAGGTTTGAGAAGATGGGATCCATCTATGTAGCAGTACTTTATGCAGGACTTTCCCAGCTGGCAGCACCAAGTCTTGCTGTTACTGTGAAGTCCAACTAATAAGCCCCTGGGAATTGTGCAACAAATTGCTTATACTTGCTGTTTTCACTCTGTCTTCTCCCCCCCATTTCTCCCACCGCCAGCCCCCATATACGTGAGCCTCCCCCTGGGCTTGGCCGCTTATTGCCAGTGGAATCGATTACCGAGCGAAACCCTTTGGGATGGTTTCCTCCCCCTTCCCTCTGCCCCCATCTGATGCCATCTCTTCTCACTCCCATCACCTCTCCCAGCCCTCGTCAACCCCCCACTCCCACCTCCTCCCTCCCCACCTTCCTCGAGCTCTGGTGAGCCCAGTCAATTCATCACCCTGTCAAACCTGTGTGACAGCCCTTCATAAATGCACCACAATGAGCCGAAATAAGCAACAGAGCAGCCCTCAGCCCAGCCAATTTAGCAAAGCAGGCAACATCTGAGAAGCTGAGTCCCAGCGTGCCGGAGATTGAAATTGGGAAATTGGTTCTACTCCTCTTTGGCAGTGCATTTTTATTTTTTTATTTTTTTAAAGTATACCTATATATTCTCTCCCTATATAGATATATATTTAAGGTAATTCTCTCCCACTTAAATCTCCAGTGCTTATTACACACGGACACTGCGGCCCAGTTGCTCTCTCTCTCTTGCTCGCTCTCTCTGCTCAACAGTGGTAGATTATGAGAGGGTTTTATTGGTAAACTTGCTTAGTCTGCAGAAACGTGCTGGCTTCAGCAGATTGAGTCTGTAAGCAGGGCTGGGCTCCTGGCTGCCACGCTGAGCTCCCCCCAGCCGTCTCGGGCGTCAGGGAGGCAGGTTGCTGGTCTCTCCTTCTTGATGTTTGCAATCACGGGAGGCCATTTCTCCCAGAGCTGCTGAGCCTTGCAGGAACAGCCCATGTGGGGTGCAAGCACTTATTCCCACCCAGGTGATAGAGAATGGAGCTAATGCACATTCTCTAGCCATCTACAATGGAGGCTCAGATATCTGACCTCACTCTGGGACCACTCTGTAGTCAAAGGGCAGTGACTCAGTGGGGATCATGTCATCCTGAAGCACGACGTCTGCATAGCTCAGATGAATGATGATCTGAGACCCATTGACTTGATCGCCATCAACCATAATGTGTTCAAAGATAACTGGCGTGGATGGACATACCCCTTTTGTAGGCACTTAGGGGAGATGAATCCCATATGTAGTTTGAAATGAGAGCTTTTCAGAGCAGAGATGACCTTGTCAGAGTGTTTTTCAGCAGCGCTTGGCAGGAGGGGACTCCTGGTATTGCCTTCTGGTACTTCGCTAGTGGGTGAAGCCGAGGTGATGAATTTCAAGTGGCTAGATCCAAGCTGGCAGATGTACCTTGTCCATGGCACGGAGAGGATACAGACATTGTTTTCTGAGCTAGCAGAAAGATGAGGTGGCAAAGGAGAGCTCACAGTGATGTTCTGACCTTGGATGCTCAAGATTAACCACCCTGACACCTTTCCCCAGGGCTACAGCTGTCCATGACCTCTTCCAGTGGAGGGATCGTGGGACATCACATAAAATTAGGAGATGGCAGTGTTGAAACAAAGCAGAAAAGCAGAGGTGGTACTTCAGACAGCACACAGTTAAGCCATAGAATTACTTGTCATGGGATGTTGTGGGTGCTATGCCTTCGCAAGGGTTAAAAAAAAATAGAAAAAAGAAAAATGGGATAAACTAAGCTGGGAAAAATCTGTAAAGGGCTGTGAAATACGAGACTGCCTCTGGCTCAGGAGTTGCAAGCTGTACGGTTTTGAAAGCTGGGATGGTATTCTGGGGAGTTTTCACTAGGACCAGCTTGTGCTTATACTCTCTGTGAGGTCCTGCTGGGAGATGAGCTCTTAGTCTGGGCTGGAATGGCCGGTCTTATGAGATGACCTGAATGCCATGAGATACCTGAGGTCTTTAATGTGAGTTCACCTGAAAAGAGGCCACTTTTACTTTTACTAGTTTTTACGCTGTGACTCCTGGCAATGCCTCCACATGTCAGATGTGTGCAAATCTCCTCTTCAGCAGTCAAAATAATTCTAAATGGGCACTTCCCAGACAGACAGAGTGCAGGACACAGGTTCAAAACCAGAGTAAATGTGCATGGAAAAGGCTCCACCCAGCCAGCTTTCCTCCCAGGTGCACAGCACCAGCTAAAAAAAAACCCACCATTGTCCAGAGAAGTTGTAGATGCCCCATCCCTGGAGGTGTTCTAGGCCAGGTTGGATGGGGCTTTGAGCAACCTGGTCTAGTGGGAGGTGTTCCTGCCCATGGCAGGGGGCTTGGAACTAGATGATCTTTAAGGTCCCTTCCAACCTAAATCATTCTATGATTCTATGACTTTGTAACTCATCATGTGGAGCTGAAGTCCCACCAGTGGGGAGCATGGACTTGGATCTCACTAGGTCCTGGATGACACCTACATACACATTACACATACCTACATGTGGTAGGTAGATGAATGGGTGGTTTTCAAGGCACATAATGACCTGAATCTGTCACTACCAGAGCAGTGTCATACAAGGAAGCTCCTCACCGCAACTGCAGAATATACTTCGTTCACCTCTTGCCATTTTAGCCATTACACTATCAGCTTCACTAAGAGCCCAACGGCCTCTCCCTGGTGATCATTCATCCCAGCAAATTGTTAAGAGGCAGATAATTAATTGTTGCGAGTCACTAAAAAAATGATCATTCTTTTCAGAAAATTACCATGATGTTCTGCAGAAATGTTAACGCTTGCAGCCATAAAATGAATGGTGAGCTACAGCACCAGCTGCCAGGAGAGCCATGAGTTATAATCCCACAATTGGTTGCAAAGAGGCAGAGCTTCCAGACGTTTCTGAAGAGAGGAAATGCATATTCACTGGATAGCAGTTTAGTTTTATGATTATTTTTTTCTGCTCCAGAGTCCGCAATTGACTATTAATGACTGAACCAGGGATAAGAACCATTTTGCTGATACGAGGTTGGCATAAAGATAGTCTTCATATTTATTTTCCATCTGGCTATTGGGATTTTACTCCAAACAGCTGGAAACCAGAACTTGGAAAGTCAGGGTAATGCTGGTCAGACTATCAGGGCTGTATTCCACTGCCTCCTGGGGCTAAATAGCTAAGAGTTTAAGAACAGCAGGGAGAGAGCATTAGATTTACCAGGTCTGAGAGTTAATTGATGAGAGTTAACAAGTTTTCATATCCTTTCCAACCAATGTCTAGTTGAGGCAGCCGGGAAGATGGTCTGAACACAGTCCTTGTCCTCATATTCCAATAAATCCAACCCAGTGAGGCTTAGGGAGCAAATCTGGTAGGTCTCCAAAGATTTGGCTTTGGAATCAGGATGACTCCTGACTTCACATCCAGCAGAGTTCTCGTCATTCACAATGCTAATGCTGCTTATTCGAGAACCCAGCTGAAGTGGGCAGGTGTAAAGAAGAACACAGGGTGTTTTTGGAAGGCATTTATCTCATCCCTCTGGTAGATAAGACCTGACATATTTATTGATTTCCATTTCTTATGGATTAGCATTTGCACCACTTAGTGTTACTCCACAAATGGAACAAGGAGATGACTCAGGTCACAGCTGGTTTCCCAAATACGGGTTGTTTTTTTGTTCAAGAAATGTACAGTTTCCAAATGACTAGCTCTTGGCCTTCTCTTCCATGCTTGTATTCCAGTGACTTCACCTCCTAGCAATGGGGTGGGTTTCCTGGCTGTCAGACCACTTGCCTGCAGGGAAGTCTGCAAGTGATGCAGACACCTCCTCCCTTCTTCTCCAAGCAGGGTTTTGTTTTCCCTGTTTTTCACACAGCTGGTTTTGAATCTATCTGTGCACAGCAGATCCAGGGTAGAAGGAAATGAACCCCGCTTTTGCAGCTGGAGTCTGAGACCCAACATATCCTTATCACATACGCCAAGGAAAGTCACTAATCTGGATATGCTGTTGGTTAGATGAAATTTGCCCAGCAGAGGTTGAAACTGCACATTTACACCTGGAGTAAGAAAAGGACAGAGACCAGAAGTGTTTCTGCTTTGGGTGAACATTTCCACATAAGAGTTTACCACCAGGACTAGCATCCCTATTTCCCTTATCAGCTGACATCTTTCTCACGATGTGGGTACACCTGTAGGAAAAAAAATGCTGAGGATATGGGTGGAATGTCCAGTTTGGGGCTAAGGTGGTGAGTTCAGAGACAAGCAGCCAGGATGACCGGGGAGCTACAGGGCAGGAACTGCAGGAAAAGACTGAAAGAATTAGGGCTGTTTCTTGCTAAGAGAAAGACTGCCTTCAAATCAAATAACAAAGCAGCAAGAGGGAGGGAATGGTTTGCTCTTTGTGTCCCTGGTGGGCAGGCTTAGAATACGATGCAGCAAGAAAGATTTCAGCTAGACATTAGGCAAAGCTCCCTAACTGGAAAGAGCGAAGCAATGTCTGGGGAGGAGGGGGATCTCAAAGACTGGAAGAGTTCAAGACCAGGTCAGGCGAAATACCTCTCAAGACCAATATGGGTCTTGTTGCTCCTACCCTGAGGAGAAGGAACGACTACATGACCCTATGGTGCCCATTCCAGCCCTGTTTTCCAGGGATTACAGGCTATGTTTCCAGGTAACCAGAACCTCAACTAGAAAACAGCCTTCACACAGTCAGACCTTTGGTTTCTACTGATCAAAGCCAGACTCAGAGGACTGACTGAGAGCTTACTGACTCCATGGCTGATCACTCTTCAATGCTTTCAGCTTTAATGAGCTGTCTGCGAGGAGGAAAGGGAGGCATGAAGGTGCTCTGCCATATTGAGGTGACACAAACATGTCACCGACGCCTCCTTTGATGTCCTCTCACTTGGGGGATGTGCTGCAGGGAAGCCCAGCTTGCTTGGGGTTTGTATTTTCTGCCCCTCATCATTATCAGTCTTTGACATGTGACAGCAACAGGTATCACCCTATGGAAACGGAAATCATGCAAAGCCGCACCAGCAAAGAAGCAAGGATAAATGCAGCAGGAAGCCCACACAAGAAGGCCTTGTCTGCAACCCATCCACCTCCGTTCAGTGCAGGCAGGTGGCACTGAAGATGAATAGCAATGGCAGGGTTGGCAGAGCAGGCAGAAATGCTCAAAGACAGTGACATCAACCGTCACAGTCAATTATAGCAGACCTACCGAAAAGGAGCTTCTCTACTTACTCTGGTCTTCTCCAGATGGGGCTGCCTGAAGGTCCCAAGACTGTCTCCTCCTCTACAAGGTGTCTAGATGTCTTCTCTGATGTGGCAACAATCCGTGCAGATGTCATATTTCTCTCTACTTCCACAGATCCATCAATATTTTCAGTAATTTCCAGCCCAGGACCCAGAGTCCTTCTTCCAGGCAGCCTAAGGAAGGACAGAGATTTGTTTGGGAGTTGAGGTCATGTCTTCCATTAAGTCCAGGAGAGACACCACTCCCAGAAACCCACCCAGGATATACCACATGAAACTCCACCTATACACCTAAAGCACGTTGGGATCGACTACTCTCCAGACAGAATCCTGGAAGAGCTGAAAATAGGAAACAGCACAAGCTGAGTAGGAGGATTGCGAGCCTGAGTGGAACCGTTTGATTGGAGACTGGCAGATGTATTTGCTGGCTTAAGAATACACTAAATTGGGCAATTATAGGGCTGTTAGCCTGGTCTCAGGGGCATGCAAGGAGCCACTTATTGAAGACTTGGAGCAAATGATAAGTGAAAGGAAATACATTTATTAAAGATAGATAGTGTCCTTCTCTCTTGAGATCTTCCTTGGATAACAGATTTTCCAGGAAAAGCAGAATGCAGTAGGTCTCATCTATCTGGATTTAGCAAAGCATGTGATGTGGCACCTCATGGATAATTAGAGATGAAGCTGGAGAAGATAGGATCTATATGAGAACCACAAGATGGGTAAAGAACTTGCAGGCAGTGAGAGAACAGTGGCTGAGAGGGGAAATATCAGGCTGGAGGGAAGTGAACTAGTAGAGTTTCTTAAAGATTTCTTTGGAAGCACTTTTATTTCATAATTTCATGCATGACCTCATTTCAAAGAGGAGGAGTCCACCGATGAGACCTGCTGATGATATGAGTTTAGGAGGCAAAACCTGTGTCCAGGAAAGTGCTGGATGACCTTGAGAGACTGGAAAAGGAGAAATGGGATGAAACGTAATTATGCAAAGCACAAGACAATGCATATATGGACTAACAACAAGATTCTCTGTTATAAACTGCACAAAAAAGAACCCCCAAAACAAAGGGAAAGCTGAAGTTAATCACTGACTTGATGCTATGAGATGTTGCTACATGCGACCATGAAAAAAAGGTGAATGTGACTGTAAGATGCACCACAGGAGGAATTTTTCTTAGAATTGGTAAAGAAAGAATGCTTTTGCTTGAGGACGCTATGGCAGAGCCGATATTGAACTGAAACAGAAGGATGAGGTGGGGCAGGGGAACGAACAACACAGCTTTTAGGAGTAAGCAAGAAGATTTTGGCTTGGTTAGTCAGCAAAGGATGATTTGAGAGAAGTTATGGCTGATTTCTATAAATGTGTTGGGGACAAACATGAAGCGGCAAAAAGAATGGTTTGCGCTGAGCACTGTAGGTAACATAAAGAAATTAATATATAGTGTCCAGAGAGTTTACAGGGAAGATGGATTCAGATTCTTCTGCACAGTGATAGGAAAGGCAACAGATGGATGTTACATTAGAAGAAATTTTAACTTGACACTAGGGTAAAAATTTGCTAGTGAGGATGATCAGACGTTAGGCTAAGGGCTCAGAGGACGTCTGGGATCTCCATCCTTGGAGATATCCAGATCTTGGCTGGAGAAGGCCCTGAGCATCCTGCTGTAACTTTGAAATTGAATCTACCTTCAACGTTGATATGCTATAAGGAGAGGTTTAGACAAGAGGTTGCCAGAGGTCCCTTCCATAGTGTCTTTGGATACTATGATTCCAAAAAAAAAAAAAAAAAGCCTGAAAATTCAAAGTTGGCTTTTAATTGTCAGATTAATGAAGACATTGAGTACTGGGCCTTCATGGGTATCCTGCCTACACCAGGTTAAAACATGTTTCCAAAATGCATGCCCACCTCAACGTGTGATTCTGCTAATCAGTTTGCATTTCCTCAGGATGCAATTACATCTTATTAATTTTAAATTGCGCAGATAGTCATTACCCTGGTAATTGTCTGCTTTGTAAATAGACTGATCCCAAAGGGCTTATTGAGGCTTATCTATTCCTAGGTGACCTGCGTAGGTATTGATTATTTGCTTGTTAGTCTTCATTAAGTATGGTTTTTAATAAACAATTGGAAGATAATCAGGAAGCAAGCAGAAGCTTTTCTTGTGAAACATTGCACACCTACTTCAGATGGGCCATCTGAATAAACAATCCTGTTCATTTGCAGTTCTTCCAGGGAGAAAAACTGAACCTTGGGTTTGATTTCCTGACTTTTTAATGACCTGGGCTTATGGTGTCCTCCAACAATGGCCCCAATCAGGAATACAGCCTCAGAAATGGTACCTGAATCACATGTTTTGCAATATCTTAGAAAATTCAACTCACTTTCAGTGGTATCCCTCGCAAGCCTGGCTGGATGTGACCAAAAGTCACTGATGCCCTGTGTCTAACAAGCTCTGCTCCAGGATTAAGGGAATATTGGTGTTAATAAGGCTCTTTGTTCCAGGGATGTTGTTGTAAGCATAGTGTATGTAGAAAACCCCCTGCCCTGGAAGAACAAGTGAGCTCCTCTTCTCTCCCTTGCCTTGGTCACCAGATGGTGAGACTGGACTAGCATCCCCTGAGCTTGCAGGACACAGAGGTAATGATGGTGCTGGATGTGACCTGGGAGAGGTGAACTCAGACCCTGCCTCTGCCTTTTCTCCCCAGAGCAACTCTCTCTCCTTTTCGGAGAGTATTACGGACTCAGTTTAGAAACATGGGGCAACATGTATCATCTGAGCTGCCTCAAGGTATCTGGGACACCCTCCTGAGGCTGGCAGATGTTTTATAGGACCTACAAGGAACTTTCTTGACCCTCTCTGGATCAGAAGCTGGAGGACAAGCTGGGGAATAGAAATGCATAGGCAACCGAGAACCCCATTACTCCTACTCCTCCTCTTGCTTTTCTCCTTCTTATGATTGGGAACTGCTGTCCCACAGGCCAGCCTGACATAAATGCACCCCACCTCACTGGGAGAGACTTTGCATTTGGGGTGCACTTAACTTGTGAAAGCATGAAGGATGCAGGATCTGTGCACCAGCCTTTTGGAGATGCATGGGTTGGGCAAAACAGGTGCAGTGTGCCCAGGTGGCCAAGAAGGCCAACAGCATCCTGGCCTGTACCAGGAACAGTGTGGTGAGCAGGACTAGGGAAGTCATCATCCCCTTGTACTCGGCACTGGTGAGGCCCCACCTCGAGTACTGTATTCAGTTTTGGGCCCCTCACTACAAGAAGGACACTGAGGTGCTGGAGCGTGTCCAGAGAAGGGTTGCAAAGCTGGTGAGAGGTCTGGAGGACAAGTCTTACGAGGAATGACTGAGGGATTGGGGGTTGTTCAGCCTGGAGGAGGCTGGGGGGAGACCTTATCACTCTCTACAACTACCTGAAAGGAGGTTGTAGAGAGATGGGGGCTGACCTCTTCTCCCTGGTGAAAAGTGATAGGACGAGAGGAAATGGATTCAAGTTATGTCAGAGGTTTAGATTGGATATTAGGAAACATTTTTTCACTGAAAGGGTTATTAAACATTGGAATAGGCTGCCCAGGGAGGTGGTGGATTCACCATCCCTGGAGGTGTTTAAAAAAAGGGTAGATGGGTACTTAGGGTACTTAGGAACATGGTTTAGAAGTGTCAGGGTAGGTTAATGGTTGGACTTGATGATCTTAAAGGTCCCATCCAACCTCAGCAATTCTATGATTCTATGCCAGGACTGGAAATGAGCGTGTGCACATGGGTGAGGGCTGGCATGGTGCACGTGGGCAGGTGTTTGGGCATCTGTCAGTGTACCCTGACACATTGTGAACGAGACAGGGAAAGGATGCAATACTCTGCTGCAAGTGGAGCTGTGGCCTCTCATCAGAGCATTGCTGAGCAGGGGCGGTGCAGCGTTTCCTACCTGGAAGAGGCAAGAATCCCCCCCTTGGTTTCTGAATCTGAGTTTTCCACCTCTTCCTTCCCAACAGCATTGGGAAGCTCTGACTCGCCTTGCTGTCTGGGGGTGCATTTAAAGACAGAATTATGAAGGGGTGGGGGAGAAAGAAAGATTTCCCATTTTTTGGGCCAAATTAATGAAAAATCAATCCGGCCTCAAAAATCCATTAATGGTGATAATGCACTGGTTACGTAGCAGGAGCAAGAGCTGCAGCGAAATCCAATAGCGCGAGTTAAAGTGGGCCTCTCACACCTTCCTGCAGTCATGGTAATTTGTGGGGGATCGTGCAGGGGGCAGCAGATTCAGAAGAGCACAGCAGCCCGCTTCGCCTCCCTTCTAAGATGTCCTGGCTTCCCGCTGTGGCCATGCAGGAACCTCCCACGCCAGCTCCCTCCTTGCCCAGAGCACGATGCTGTTGTGCACACGCATTTCGGGGATGAGAGTCCACATGCGAGTCCGTGTAACATTGTGGTGGGTGATGTCCCTGAGCAGAGGCAGGGCTAGGACTCCCATCCCCAAATTAGCTGCAAAAATTCCCTCACTGCACAGCAGAGATTACTAACTCTGTCCTTACTTGCTCCTTACTCCTCATCATGGCTGTTTCCATGCAAGCAGAGACACCTCAATGACTAGGTCACAAGCAGGCTAATTTCTGCCCAATCTCCTTCCCTGATGGTGCAGAGAGATCTTCACTTGGTTTGGTGAAGATGGTTGGAACTAGATGATCTTTAAGGTTCCTTCCAACCCAAACTATTCTATGGTTCTAAGATCTCTCAGGGGTGTTTGTTCTGCAAGGCTCTGCTGCTCTAACCCACCAGCCAAGTGGTCCATGGGTCTCTAAAGGGAGGATGTGATTTATTTTCTAGAGAAGGCCAATACCTGGGTGTACCAGGACAAAGACAAATCCATCCTGCCCTCAGATTGAGGCACAGTGGAATCTGTCACAGGCTGGATCCAGGGTCTTTCAGAGTCCTAGGGTGTCCCAGACACCTTCAGGGAAACAGGTCCTGGTCTGCTGCTGCTTCTCTGCTTGGCTGATTGTCCCGGGGGTAGGATACAACTTTTGGAAAGAATGAACCTTGGATGAGTGCTGCCCCTCTGCAAAGTGTTTGAAACCATATTGGGAAAAGTCACGAATCCTTGATCCTCAGCCATGGAAAACCTTTAACCGGGATGTCCTGGACTAAGCACAACATAATACCAAAGCTATTTACAAAGCTTTCACCCCTCTACAGCATCTTCCATAGGGTGCAAAGTTTTGGGACAGCGTGGATCACACTCACCTCTTGAGCTAGGCACATGGAGTCCCCGAGATGGTCCCAGTGTACCACAGCACTGGCATACATATGAGCATACAACATCAAGGCTTGGGGAGACAAGGTGGGCACCGGAGCCCACGCTTGGATGACGATCAGCCCCCCCCAAAATTGCACAACCACGTGTCCCCATCCTCTATTCTCACTTTGTTACTGATGGACCTTTCCGATTCTGCATGCGATGAAAGCTGTCTGGCAGCTCCATCCAGACCCACAGAGGTTTCCCCTTTCCCTCCTCCTTCCCCCAACCCAGTCTGCTCCCCCACACCCCACCTCACCAGATCACTGAGATTTATGAGCCAGACTTGCATTATGAGGTGAGTGACTTATCGGTCTGTCAGGGGGAGCGTTTTAAGACAGAATTATATGGGAGAGGGAAAAGATTTTTACCAAATTAATGAAAAATCAATCCAGCCTCAAAAATCCATTAATGGTCATAATGCACTGGTTACAGATAGAGAGATACCGCAGAATCCAATAGTGCCTGTTAAATACCTCTCCTGGAATGGAGCGTCTGGGATATAACTCATTCATTAGGCTGCCTATGTTTACTTTTTAAAGTGACACCAATCTCTGTCCCTGCAGGACTCCATGCAGCATTTATAAGCCACGTTCCCCCAGTGCCCATCTCCGGGGCCAACCTGGCCTCCGTGCTGACGGAATTGATCCTCTGTTCTCTTTTCTCCCCCTTTCCCTGGACAATCCCTGCTGAGGCAGTGCTGGGCTGACTCCGTTCCTATAGCTGATGGTTTCCACCCTTCCCTAAGCGCTGGCTTCCACCCCAAATAGCTCTCTTGAGGTCCGACCTGCGGCCGAGTGTGTCTCCTCTCCACTTTCCAGGTCTTAGCTTAGTGCTCGACTTAATCTCTCCCCCAGCTGTGCCGGCAGTAGCAATACTGCTCATCCTGGGGACTGGCCCTGCTCCCAGCTCAGCGTCATCCAGCCATGGAGAGTGGTGATGGCTCTGGGGAGATGTAGTTATCTCCTGCCTGTGAACTGTTGCTGGCGCTCCCCCATTTCTCAGCTCTCTGAGATTCCTGCTCTCAGCCAGATAAGCAACTTGACATCTGGTTTGAAGTGTCAACATTGGCCACCTCATCTCTTGGAGAGCACCCTCACGCCTTTTTCCCCTTGCTTCTGCATGTGGGGGTTGTTGTGTACTCTTTGCCATGCTCTGCCCCACACTTCAGACCTCTATCTACCCAAGTTGTTCCAGCCCTTATGGGGCTGGTGGGTCTGGCTGCCCAACACCCCGTGAGTTGGCAGCCCAGACCACCCTGGCAGGTGGATCTCAGGTGGCTTCTGATGGGAGTCACCCTCTCTGCGTCTGTCAAGCTGCTCTCCACAGCTGTCACTCACTGCCTGGTGGAAAATTAGCAGAGGCAAAATGCACAACAAGTCAGGGCCACAATTAAACTAGGAACTGCAGATGTCTGGAGGACATTACAACCTCTCTAACATAAGCTCCCCATTATGGGTCTAAGAAACCTTAACAGAGAGCAGTATGTACCTTGAAAGGATGGTTCATACCATTCCTCCTCCTTTATTAGATCTCCATGGAGTGGTCCAATCTTCTACATGTTGTAGAAGGCACTGCAGAGGGGCAAGTCATAGCACTATGGTGTGTCATGTCAGCTTCGGGATGTTGAACAACCTTAAAGATGCCAAAGAAGGTGTCTTCCTTCTGCAGAGTGCCTAATCTCCCGAGTAGACAACTTGTCTAAGAAGATCATTGCTCAGCCTGAGGGAAATTGGATGAACCACTCCCAACTGCCCAGCATGTCCTGACCACAGGCTGGAATGGGGTGGGAATTCTGCATTTCCCATGAAGCTGAATGACAGTGCAGCCAAGGATGCAAGTGCTAGGCAAATTGAAGTCAGACAAGGACTCTCAGTCTAGAGCCTCAAAATGAAGACGTTTCCCTTGAGGGGGGGTCTCAGCTGGATCTTGGCCTTTTGCTCATGTTATGAGGTTCCTCAGAGGTCACTTAGTCGAAAGGATCCAGCTCCAGTTGTGCGCTGACGTATCAGAGCACAGTTTCGTGCACTGGATGTGTATCGCATGTGCATTACTGTTCTTTATCAGGCCTGGAAAAATCTCTTCTTCCCACTGTCATGGAAAAGTGCAAAGTGTTAAATCTTGGCTTGTCTATGAGCCAGAGGTGAGTTGTGCGTTTGGTGCTGCTCTGATCTCACCTCCCTTTGCTTTACAGCCCTGGGATTCCTGCACCTGCCACCGATCCTCTCCTGATTTATGCTGGGCTGAGCAAGGGTGGGATCAGGACCCAGCGTGTTTCGGTGTGATGCCTGGATAGAGTCAGATACACATATCGACCCTGCTAAATGTCATAATGCACCAGGGTTTTGTTTCCTTTAAATCTTTTAAAAAGCAATAAAAGGACCCAGAATACTCGAAGCACCAAACATCTAGCAAAGTGACAGGCTGTCAAAGCTGCCTCACCAAGAAACCCTGGGCCCAGCAAATTTTAAGCAGGAAAATTTATTCCTGTGTCGCTCATCTCTCCGAGTGAAAAATGGCCAGGGCTCCTCTTTTGCATGAAGTCTTGAAACCACCACAGTGCTCAAACAAGCGGATCGGCCTGAAACAGAACCATTCATCATCTGGAACAGGCAGCCGCGACAAGCACCACCACCAAAAAGGAAAAAAAAAAAAATTAAGTTGTGGGTTTTATCCAAGCTTAAATGATCTTGCCCATTAATACGACACGACAGGCTGCAGAGCACGCTTCCTTGGCTCGGCCGGTGAACGGCTTCGCTGATATCTAACAGACGTCTCCAGGAGAGCGGCTCTATTAGCTGGTCACCTTTGCTGCTGTGTACCTCTGCATGGGGTTTCCCAATTCCAGCCCTCCCCCCCCAGGGAATTTTTCTAAGGGAATTTGGTGACAGACACCTGCTGCCCAATGTCTGCACTGTGTTTGCATTGTGTTGACTTCTCGGATGGGACTCCGAGCATGAGGCTAGGACAAGGGGTGGAAAACAAGAAGATGTGGAGGGAAGCACTTTCTAGGCAGAGCTTTCCACCCCTGGGAGATGGGGTGGGAACAGATTTTGCTGGAGATGGTTTTGAGTAAGCAGGTTGACTCCAGACTGGCTGTAGTTTTTTTTTGCACTGCCTGTGCCACGCTTCCAGCTTGACTTTTGTTTGACTGTCTGCACTTTGGGTTGGACTGCTCTTGAGCTTGGAGGAGATGATCCTTGTAAAGCAACTAACCATCACGGACCCCTCTCCTTTCCAAGGCTGTATCCCATGGGATTCTTCCAAATAGTCCTAGCTCTTCTCTCCAGATGTTCAGGGCTGTGATCTTGCTTTTTGTCTTGTTCTCTTCCCTCAAGATCCTGAACTTCACTATTTCATGATCACTGCAGCCAAAGGAAAGGCACTCTCCAACTCCCTCAAGAGAAAAAACATTTACTCAGATGCTGTGTGTGGCTTGGCTTGTCCATCCACCAGATCTGAAGCTTAGTCTTAGTTCAGGAAGGTGGAGACCAAACAAAACAGCTTTTGTTTCAAGTTCAGACTCCACATGTACTGCCAAGGCACTGAAAAAAGCCACATCATATGTGTGTTCTCGGTCTACGGGTGTTGCATTGCTGGTAGCAATTCCTGAGTTAAGCACACCACTCTCAGGACACTGGTTGGTGGTGCCAGCCTGGTAACACAGCCTTAGCTGCCACCTAAAATGCTGAACTGGTGATACAGACCCCTGCCCAGTCTTATCTCAACCCTTAAGCCCAGCTGAAGGTTGCAAAGCAGTGTTTGAGGTGGGGACACCACACCTGGGACTTGCACAAGGTGTTTCTATCTATTCCCTGTGTATCCCTGCCAATGAGCAAGAGTAAGCTCCGTATGGGCCAGTGGTGAAACCATTTTTTTTATTGCTGGTGTTACAGGACTGTAGTGGTGGAGTTGGGCAAGGTGAACACAGAAGTGGATTTTTCCTGGAGGTGACAACGATGCAAGCAGATGGTCGCAGCTGCAGACGGAACATTTGACCTTGGTTCCAGGCAGAGGTGGGATGCTCTCTCCTCCTGCCCTGCTGAGACTTTGCCGGGTCCTCATACTCAGACCCATCACGTGTAACACAACTGTGGCCACTTGCAGGGTGGTTCCACGGGCTACAGGCGGATGTGCATCAGGTTTTAATTTAGAAATGCTGACAGGTAAGGAGCTTAGATCCAGCATCATAGGCAAGTATATCTTGTGGCTCTTAATTCCCCTGGCAGTTTCAAATAAAAAAAAAAAAAAAAAAAAAAAAAAGGACAACAAAAAGAAGAAACCTTCACTAATTTCCCAAGTGTCCTGCTCTCAGAGCTGTATTTAAAATGTTGGCTTTAAAATGTTGGCTTTAAAAAAAGAGACTCCCCAAAGTATGGTGTTGGTTACCCCAGTGTCAGTCATGCAAGACGAAAGGATTGCCAATTTTCACTCTGTTGTATTCGCCATCTTTATTCGTGTAAGAAGCCCTCTGGAAGCACAAAGGGAGATGAGTAGATGGGTGTTTCTGGTCACTGTGTGCCATCCTTGCCCGGCCGGCACTGTGCAGAAGGTCAGTGTTTCTTTCCAGCCTCAAAATCTATTACCCTGTCAGCATTATTTCTTGCCTCATGCAAGTCCCCTGCTAAAATCAGTCCCCACCTGTGCCTGACGTTGCGCAAAACTCAGGTCCCAGCCTCACAAGCTGTCCTGTGCGTGGTCACAGAGACCTGAGGGGGATGGCAGGGGATTTGTCACCTGCAGAGCTACGTGCAGTGGATCTGCGGTGACGTGGAGCTACCTACGACAGATCTGTGGTGACGCCTTGTTCCCCAGCCGGCCGGGTCTGTCCCACGTTTGCAGCCCCGTGTGGTGGCCTTTTTCCCCCTTTGCGACCCCATGTGCATGTAAGATGCTCTCAGGGACTTGAACGATGATGAAAAGCTCAACCGGAAGCCTGACAACAAGTTTCCCCACTGTGATGCGACCCACGGGTGCAGACAAATTCCCACCACCCCAACCACCTTACTTTGGCACTTCCTCAAGCCTGGGGAGACCCTGGAGAGGTGTAGACACTGTAGCCCAAACCTAGACATGCCACACAACCCCACTGCTCACGCTGGTAGAAACATCACGGGCTGCCACACCTGCAGGGCAGATCTTTCCCTCCCCCTTCCCCAGCACTTTGTAGCTCAAGAAGATGTAGGATCCTCTTCAGATTATGCTCTTTTCCTTCTCTGTCCTGGTCCTTGTGACCCCCAAGGATTCACTGATCGCAATACGTTTTGGGCAGAGCCTGGCATCTTGCCCTTGGCTGCACCACGCAGGGTAGAAATGCTACGTGGAGAGGTGGACAGGGAGCATCAGCGCTGGGAACAGCATCAGTGATGGGATTGCTTTTATAGTGCTCTTTTGCTGTGTTAAAGCACATAACAAAAAAAAAAACCAAAAAACCAGTCCAACCTTTTATTTTAAAACAAAATCTATACGTCGGGCTTAGCCAGAGCTGAGAGCACCTCTTAATTTTTCTTTAAATAACACGTTGAGCGCTTGCCAAGACAAGAGGAGGAGAAAAGGGAAAAAAATCAAAAGCATCTTCCTAACGTGTTTGGGAAGCCGAGAAGTCCCCTATTACACAGTCGCGGTATCAAACAGTCTTTTTCCCCATGCAGATAAAATAATTCCCTAGATCTAATTTTAGACGATTTGCCATTTTGTGTGGAAGCTTAAAAAAAAAAAATTTAACTGGTGTCTCATGAAAGTCAAATCGAGTTGGGCCTTTTTCTTTCTTTCTTTTATTTTTTTTTCCCTTAAAGATGATTTTCCCCTTCAGATTTTAATACATCTTGGTGTTCGCACTAAGTGAAGCCGTGAACAAAGTCCTTCAGTGCAAAGTGAGCTCCTCCTTGGCTGCTTTCATGCTGCGCTCAAATATGAGAGGGAAATACATATACATATATATATGTGCAAGTGTGCGAGCACGAGATACTTGAGAGTGATTTTCTTCTTTTCAAATATTAATACTTAAGCTGACCCACCTCGACTGTCCATCTTATTATTCATTTTATCCACTTTAGAGATGGGGAAACTGAGGCACATCAACTCTGCCCACGTTATGAGGGATCCTGCTTGCTCAGCTCATGACCTTGCACCTTGACTCTGCCTTTTGGGCTGGATCCTGGTCTCAAAGCAACCTTGACAGGACAAGCCTCCTCTCGATGACAAGGTACATGCCTGGACATCTGGGAAGTGTCATGAGGCAGAACCGCTCAATGACCCTGGCCCCACACAGGGAGCTCCCTGTGGCTCCTGAAGTAATTTGCAAGCAATTGCTGACCAGTCAAGCATTCAAATACTTCGTAGGCTCAATTAAAAGGTTTGGGGGAGTTGCTGGGTTTTTTTGGGTTGTTTTTTTTCCTAAAAGCCTTTTAAATACCAATAAAAAAAGTCTTTGTTCATTTCCGCTAGCCTGATTGGCACAGCAAGGATGCTGAAAGCCTGGGGTCATTTGGTGAGCCATTAATCCTGCTGGACATAAGCTTTGTTAGCACTATTTTGTTCTCCAGCTGGGTGAGATCTGACTGTCACTGAGAGCCTGGTGGAGTCAGACCCACCTTTGGTCTCAGGCTGGGCCAGCAAGCATTAAGTTCAGCAGCACAACACCAAGTTGGGCATATCTTTATCTCCCCCCGTGAGGAGCAACACAGAGCTAAGACACAAGGGTGTTGTGATGGCAGGGTTCTCTTTGCTGGGAATTTTCTTGTCTCTTCAAGCACTGCTGCCCTCTTTGTTTGGTAAAACACAACGATCTGGGCACATCTTGACTGTTGGTTAATGGCAGAGAAGAGGTGCTTTGAAGAGCCCTGAAGACAAGGCTCTTCCCATTGCTAGTTGAGCTGGCTCTATGAATTTGGATCTTTCCAGTGACTGCTTCAGCTTTCATTCCAGACTGTCAGCTCCACAGGGGACATTTAATCTGCAGCATCACATGCATTTCACTGTGTGTTGAACCCCCAGGCTTCATGGAAACCAAAACCTGAAGGGCTGCAGCTCTCAGTGGCTGTCTGTCAAAGGCAGAAGGCAGGACATGCTGTGTGATGGCTTGTGATGCTGAGGTCCTTGCAGCGGCCAAGAGGTTCTTGGCTGGCCAATCTTCTCCTGGGCTGGAGAGGAAGGCAAAGTCTCCCCAGATGCCTGCCAATCTGCCCTGGTGAGCGAGGTTGCTCCTTGGTCCCTCTCCTGGGATCTGTCAGTCTCTGAGCACCTGCCAAGTGGTGGGAGGATGCCCTGAGTTCACTTTCACTTCCTCTCCAGGACATCATATTTCCCACTCGGGCTCATTTCTTGCCCTTTTGGCACTTTTAGGAAAAGCAAAGCTTGCTCTTTCCCCTCCGCCACCCTCCACCACTGCTGTCACCCCAGTCAGTCCAGGATGCTGTCCATAGCAATACTCATCATTGTCAATACTGCCTTTGATGGCTGAGTTCGCCAGGGTCAATATGGTCAGAATTCACCCCAGAATATTTTACAGCGGTTGTTGCAGATAAAATCAATCAATCCATGAGTGACTCGTTACCAGCAAGCATGGGTTGGTCCTTCTGCATCCCATTGTGGTGTGGGATTGTGGGATAAATTAATTTTGCCTTTTTCTTGCCCCACCTTGTTTCCCCCTCTACCCACCCCACCCCTTCAAACATTCATATTTCCCATTCCATGCCTTGGAAGGTGCCTCTAATGAGACAGCTGGGCTCCATAAGCTCTTAAGCAGCTCTGGACATGTCCACGTCACAGAAACCATCGCTGTGGTAGCAGAGGTGAGCAGGACAGATTTTCAGAGGAGCTCATCCTCCACCGAGATGCTCCAAGGCTTGGGCAGACGTTGGATTAGGTGCTTATTATCCTCACCCAGTTATAGCAACGCATAATCCAGGGATGATGCTTTTGACAGGCGGAGATGAGCGAGAGGACCCATCCCTCCTGCTGCTAAGGCGCTTCCAGCAGCTCTGTAGCCAGGCAGGCTCCCCGTCATCCATCGGAGATGCTACCCCAACTCTGCCCCAGGTTTAGCTTGCTTCTGGCGAGGTCCTCAAGGATCCTCACCCTTGCTGCTGCTGGACCATCTCTCTAGCCTTCAGCTGGAGTTAATAAGCCCCTTCGATCCCCCATCAAATTTGTGAAAGGGTTTCCAGTGGGACTGGTGGGTTTCCAGCAGAGACAAAGAGGAGGGACCATATCTAGGCACCCTTACCTCCCATCCCTGGGGACGGTGGCTTTGGGACACAGCAGCAGGCTAGCAGATCTTCAGATTTTTCCTGTAGTGCAGCAACTGACTTGGCATTTTTTGCATCTGTGTACTAACGAAGCAGTGATTAATTTCACTGGGCCACGCTGGGATCTTATTAAAGAGAGAGCAAGCACATCCCGAACCTGTCCCTGGCTCCCCTAGAGTGGGGCTGGGCTCTCTCCTCTCCCCCCTCCTTGCTTTTCCACTTTGCCTTCTCTCTCCTACTAAATTAATCTCCATTGCTCCAAAGGTCTCTCTCGCACACACCGCTGACCCAAGCTCAAATTGATTTTTTTCCCTTACCCCTCACCCCCTGCTGTTTTCTGCCAGCAAAGCAGAGAGAGGATTTTTTTTTTTACTAGTATTATTTTTATTTTTTATTTTTGGAGGTACTAAACTCTGACCTTCTGGGCTCTGGAAAAAAAAATAATTTAGAAGTGAAAACTAATTACTTCAATGCAGGAACATGGGGAAGGAGCCTGCAGGGTGAGGGCTCTTTTTAGTGACTGCTTAAGGGGTGAAGTTATCAAGCCAGCTGCTGGGGTTTCATTCTTTCTTAGTTGCTCCCTGCCTGCCCCAATTCACCTGGGTTTGGGGCCATTTATTTCTTCTGTTTCTGTTTTTGACAGATCCGGGCAGCAGCACCCTGTCCTGTGGCTCTGAGATGTTTGTGATGGCCCTGGTTTTGGTAAGTCCTTCAAATTCTTCCTCTTTGGGAGGTGATGTGGGGATGACAACCAGATTTTGAGCAGAGGAGCCAGGCACGATGGTCTGAATTATAATGATGCTGATTGTGGCGCTGTGGGAAAGAGCCTGTCTCTCTCCCCCACTCTCCACCTCATTAGCAAAGAGGGCCCTTGCAATTAGGTTCATCAGCCTGGGAGCTGGGGATCTGCTTCGTGCCAGTCTCAGAGCTACCTGGGAGACGTTGCTGCCAAGACTCGGCACCATCTGCATTCCCGGTGCTGGTCGGTTTGTCGGCTCAGTGGAGCTTGTCTCTTACTGTGCCCCTCCTTAGCACCCCACTTCACTAGGGGCTTCTTGACGTGGCAAAAGAGAGAAATAAGAGCTGCTGCAAAGCTCCCTTCAAGCAGAGATGCTCGGAAACTGCCATTCAAATCCTCCTGCTGACAAAAAAAAAAGGAAGCTACCTTGGCAAGCGCCTGCTTTTGATGAAGTTTTTCAGTTCTCTAGAAATAACCAGCAGTGGAAACATTTCCTGCAAGAGGAAACCAAAAGTTCGCATGTCTTTGTGACAAAGACATTTAAAGTTTTCTACAAAAGAAGAATTCTTCACGCCAGCATGCGGCAGGATGGTGGGGATGAAAGCTGTCCAGTCTCCACTTTCAATCCTCCACATAGAGGAGATTTCACTACCAGAAGCATCAAACACCTGCATGAAGGAGATATAATTAGTAGCCCTGTTCAATAAGTTATGGCTGAATTAGGCAAATAGTAGGTTCATGGTGTTTAAGAAAATTCACAGGACAAAGAGAAGAAGCATTAAGCACGGAAAGGGGAGCTGCAGTGAAGTGTCAGGGTGCTTCTGATGATCTAACACCACCACCAGCCCAAAGAGGATGGCTTTGCTGATGGGGCAAAGCTGTTGGTGGTACACAAGTTGGAGGAAGCCCTGTGAGGGCCTTGTTCTGGTGCATCGGGGCACCTGAAATGCATGATGTCCCTACAGCACTGGCCAACAACTCCTCTGTCCTTGGGTGCATGCTGTCTGCCAAGGGCAGGGGCAGTCTGGTGGGTGTAGAGAGCAGGAGGAAAATCAAGAGGTGACTCTGATCCACTGATCTCCACCTTGGGGTTGAGGCACCAGAGAGTTTTGTCTCCTGGGAGGTTGGAAAGGGATAGAGGGATGGATGGGGCCACTCAGGTCACTCAGCTCAGCTTCTCCTGGCTTGCTTTGTCAGCACGGCTGCATCTGGCCTACAAGTATCCTTCCATGAATTCCTCATCTCTCATGGGGTCAGGTGTAGCACAGTGGGTGCTGGATCCTCCTCTCTCCTCCTGTCTCCTCCTCCTCACTCCTGAGCCAAGAGAGCAGGAGGAACTTGTTCTATGGAGGAGCACGTGGGAGCTTTGCTTTACCTCTGCACTGGGTAAAGCATACCACTTGCCATGGCGGGCCCTCTTCCCTCCATGCACAGCAGTGCCATGAGGAGTCTGCAGGCTGCTCCTGGACATGCAGACAGGATGTTCTGGAGTCTGTTACATGCAATGAGAGGACTGTTCTCAGCTTTGCTTATGAAATGTTTGACTCACCTTGGCCAAAGAACAGAGGAAAATGTGTGTCCATCTCTACTGGCCCTGTGGGTCTTCCTTCTCATTCCAGTGCTTGGACAAGGAGATGGTCATGATTATGGCAGATGCTTGTACAAGGAGGTGGTAATGATTATGGCAGAGGCACTGAGGGCAGTGTTAGTTAAACACCATCAAGGCCTGAGGGGGTTTTGTGCAGGATGAGGGTCATTCTGCTCTTCCTTGGTACAAGCAGGTCTGAAAAATGGGTGGGAAAGCTTGAAAGCCTGGTCTGAGCACGCCACAGACAGGAGCTCTGGGAGCAGCATCCCAGATCTCCCCAGCAAAACTCCTCCCTGGCAGGGACAGGACGGTCATCCTCCTTCCAAGGGTCAACCTGGTGTTGGATTTCAGCTCCAGGGCCCAGGTGGGGAAGCTGGCCCCAAAATGCCTCTGTGCATGAGTACAGCCAACACACCAAGTCAGCAGCTCAGGAACTGGCACCTCAGCAGCTTCTGGGGGACGTCTCAAGGACGATGCTCCTGCAGAGACCACATGGGGCCGGGATGCCGGGATGTCACACACAGCATGGTGTGGCCAGTGTGTGGCAGGGGTAGAGTGGGAGGAAGAGGGCAAGTGAGAAGTGCAAGGAATTTGGGGTGGACTTGTCCCTGAATCTGCTATGAGAGCAAATCTGGGATAGGTAGATCCTGGGGGAGTGTACCCTCTGCAAGTGTCTTGGGGCCATCTGTCCATCAGACAATTTGCCATCCTGCTGAGGAGCACCTTGGTCAGATAGCGAGAGGTTCAAGACACCCCTTACCATGCCCATAAAGCAGGACTTCTGGGGCCAGCCCAGCATCGGTACAGTCCCTGCTTCAGGGACTCCCAGTGCTCTTGTGAAAGTGGAGAGAGATGTGACCTTCAGGACGGAGACAGAAGTGACTGACCCATCACACAAGGGCTCTGAGACACCAGGGAGCATCACACATGGATCACCAGAGTCCCAGTCTGGTGCATGAGCAGATGGGGAAGAAAAAAGCGCCGGGTTGCTCGCAGGCAGCGCTGCTGTCCTCAGGGGGAAGATTTGCCCTTCTTTTACTGAGCACTAAAGCCCTGGTGCTGTGATACTGTCCAACAGAAGAATGAGCCTGGACTTTCTAAATATTGAAACTAGCCCAAATTCCAACCTCCTTTCTAGACTCAAATGCAGCCAAAACAGGACTTTTTTTTTCCCCCCACTGAAAAATCATAGGAAAACATTTCCAGGTCTCCTTGTGCACCAGAAGTGATATTCACAGCTTCTCTAGCCTTTTTCCCCCAAAGAGGTCTCACATGGTCTGGAGTGGCTTTGCTCCTTGCACCCCACCAGAATCACCTCCCAGCTGTCTCCGTCTTGCAGCAGCCCACAAGCGAGTACAGGAAGTCAGGGATAAGAAAAAGGAAGATATGGGGAGCAGCGTGGATGGGGTCAGCCATTCCCTGAACTGTGTAAAGGTCCTTACTTGGTGCTGGAAGAAACCAGCTCCTTCTCCTATGGTTCTTTACTGTTGGCCCTTCACAGCCTGGAGGTCAGTGGTGTCAGAAAAGGGTTGAACCATCCGGAAAGGAAATAAACGCTTTGGGGACTCATCTGCAGGGTGAAACAGATCCAGGTGGTTATGTTGTGTCCTCAGAGGCTGCTCAGGTTTCTTCTGCTTCGCTGTGCAAAACAGCCTGGCATTGGATGGCAGGGGAAGGGAGACATGGTAGCTGGGGAAGATGTTTCCCAGCAGAGCTGCTGGGGGACATGTCCAGCTGCTGAGCATTATGGGGGTGCAAATGCCCATGTACTGCTTGCCCACAAATTAGGGGATCCAGCAGCCAGCCGGAGGGGTCTGCAGGGCAGGGTGGAGGTTCAGAGCCTCCCATGGGGCATGGTAGAGGTGGAGGAGTGGGTGTCGCGGTCAATGGCTGAGATGCATCAGGTCCTTTGGGATGTGTCCACATCACAGACACGTGTATCAGCGTAGGCAGCACACAGCTACCCTAGACTGGTGAAAAAATAGACACAGCCTCTTAGCCAGAGTCTTCAGAGAGGCTGGGAGGTGGTAGGAAGGCAGTCATGCGAGGTTAGAACCAGCCCAGGCACTCCAGAGTGATGCTGTAACCCTGGCAGATACATCGGTGTAGGCATGAGCTTCTCTTGTCCGTTTGCCCCCATCTCTGCTGTGCATCGCAGTCAAGGCTGCAGGAGGCCAGGTGAGGGCACGTGGCTGATTGTCCTCACAGCATGTGAAGAGCAGCGGGATTTGGGGTGGTGGTCCCTAGGTGTCATGGCAAGGCTTTCCTGCTCCTTAGTAGAGCAGCTTGGTTTGAGTTGATGGGATCCACTCAGATGCCTGCAGCATGTGCAGAAAGGAGAAACAAAAGGAAAAAGAAACAACCCCAAAACAACACACCCAACGGCACGTTTACCCAGATGGAACATTTATACACCCATTTGATCTTGGAAATGTAATTACTACTGCTTGCCCATTGATCGCAGTGAGGCGTATTGACCAGCTCCGGTGCTCGTGGAGTCCTTATCTGACTCTGCTAAGATACGTATTCCTGAGGCCAAGCTCAGAGCCAACTCTCCCCATGGCTCCAGCCCCTTACAGTAAGCCCACCTTGATGTGCATCACCCTAGAGACAGCAAATGCCTTTTTGGTCTCTAAAAGGGTTGGTTTAGGATGTGGCGTTTGTTTTTCTTGCATCACTGGCTTGGTTCCCCTGGGGCCCAGATGGATGGAACCTGCATCTCCTTGGGACAGGAGGGTCTGGGACGACCCTTGTTGTGAAGCTGCTCAGCTGGAACCAGGTCAGGAGCTGGGGTGATGGAGAACAGCTGGTAAACAGCATGGGGTGCCAAGCAGAGAAGCTGGGACCACCGGGAACCTGGGCTTTCCATCTGAGGAGAAGATGCCTCATGCCCTGGTCCCAAGGAATCAGGAAACACCAGCCTTCCTGAGGGCTGCTCATGCACATATGGCATCCGCAAACATACATGGGGATCCCATGCATGACGATGTGTGTGGGACAGCTCTCTCGTGGGCACCCGTGCTTTTGGGGCAAATAGAGGCATCAGGTCTCTATGTGCCCTCACCTCCCACCCATCACCGGCAGCCCTGTGGGGTTTGTGCCCGTTCTGCTGAGCTGGTTGCCCTTGCAGCTGCACGTTGGCAGGGAGAGCAGCGAGCTCACATGAAGAGAAGGTGTTCGATTCCCTCTGGACATACGGGTGCATCATTTCCCTTGGGTTTAGGATGGAAAAACCCAGAGTGAATTCACAAAAGTCCCCTGCCCCAAGGCAGCCATCGCTGCTGCACCGACCTGTATAAGCTCTCAGCTGCCCAAGGGTGAATATAGACACGCACGCACACATCCAGCGTGTTTCCCACCCTCCATGAAAAGTCACGGTGCAATCACAAACAGGGGAAAACCTCTGATTTCAGCCCCTCAAAACCTGGAGTGGATCAGATCAGCCACTTTTTGCACCCCCTTCGCACTACTGAAGTAGTTTGCAAATTCAGTAATAAGGGCATGAAAATCTGTGGGTTTTCTGCAAGTGGTGTTTTCTCTCATTCACGTTTATTTTTCTTGAAATTCTCCCTGTTTTCCATGAGAAAATGAAAATGCAAAGCTTCAACTTCCAAGTTTTTGACAAATTAAAACACTTTTTAAAGCAACCAGATAAAACCAGTCGGTTAGTTTTTAACAGACATACCTAAATAATAACTTGAATGAGTAGGTGGGATTTTTTAAAAATTTTTCATAATTAAGAGACTCCATTTCCCAACTCCTTCTTCAGGTGGAGTTTTATGCAGGCTCTTTAGGGTTTTCATCTTTTTTTTTTTTCCCCTTTCCCTTTCTCTCTTTTTTTTTTCTTTTAAAAAATAATAATCTTTTCATTTAATATTTCTGAAGGAAACCTACCGTTAATCTGTCCAAATGTCGCAAGTAAGGGCCGCCCGGTGTGTGGTAACAGCCATCTACCTGACAGCAATAATGCTGCAAATGGATCCCCGAGGGGAGGTGAAAAAACTGATATATTATCGGCCGCGAATCCCTTTCAGCGGAGACGTAACCGTTTTACAACCAGGTAGGATCGTGGAGAAAGGGGGGGATCGAATCGGAAAGGGAGGAGCGTGGGGATGAGCCCACTGCCACTCCATAAATGTAGGACTGGGGCAGGAGCCTGGGACATCTCTGCCTTTGGGTTTTGGGGGTTGGGGGTTTGCAGGAATACGAGTGGTGGCACATGTATGGTGACATTGCGGGGACACTGTCCAGTCTCTTCTGGCTTCAATCCGTGCAAATCTGGTCATGCCACAAAAATCCTTTCTGGTTTTCGCGGTGAGCCCTGAGTTAAGCAGGGATGGGGACAAGGTAAAGACCCTGCGGGGAGGGCTCAAATGGAGGACAACACGAGTGGGGTTGCTAATGAGGAGAGGGCGGGATGCTGGGATTCATTTCCCAGCAGGGTTCCCCCCCAAAAAGACCCCCTTCTGTTATTGCATACTCTGGGAAGTGGGGTTCATCCCTACCCCGCACCTCAGTTGCAGGAAGGGGTTTTACACACCTCTGGCCCTTGGTGATGGTGCCGCAGGACACAGCGCTGTGTTGGATGTGCTCTGGTCTCTGAAATCCTGAATTTGTGCCCCCTTTGAAGCTGGTCCCAAAGCAAAGCAGCTCCATGGGGGGCACATGGGGAGGTCCAAGGGTGTGCAGGTCTCTAGGACCATTCCTGGTCGTCACCATCCCGTTGAGCTGGACCTCTCTGGTCTTGCACTCTCCGGTCTGAGTCTTGCATGGGCACTTTATGCTCTCAGGATGCAGAGGGATGAGGAAAGGGTTAAGAGGATTGAGGGTTGCTTGGGCCTCCCTGCTGTGGGGCTGGCAGCCCCCCACCGTGGTCTCAGGGTGAAGAGGAGGGCTGCGGGTTAAGGACACCCCAGGGAAGGCTGCCTCGCACGCGCACAGCCCATTTCTAAAGGCTTTTTCCAAGCTTTGCTTTATTTACCTGTTCAATATCAGAGAGCAATTCCCACTGCAGCCTTAACATTACACGCTACAAAGTGCTAACTCTGCGAAACACAGCTTCCTCTTAAAGCCACACGTGCTGTAACCCCCTGCACCCCACCGGTGTGTGGGGCAATGGTGGATCCACAAAAATACCCCACCAAGGGGCCCATGGGCTGCACCAGAGCATCTGCATGTGGATTTGCCCTCACAGCATCTTCCCACATGCACAAAAATGGGGCGCGTTTGCACGCTCGGAGATGGATGGCGGCCCCACGTGCGCACCTGGAACAAAGCTCTGTTCATGGCATGTTGCAAGCGTGCGCTCTGTGTGGGTACACACACACACACAGAGCTGGTGGGGAATTTGCTCAGATGTTGCTGGATGGGGGCTCCAGCGTGCTCATCCTGTGCCCATCTGGCTCCGAACCTGTCCCTTGGAGGCTGTCCAGGGAGGGAGGGAAATCGGAGCCCACTACAGCAACGGAGAGCGAGGGAAAAGGACAGGACAACACTTGAAGGGGCAAGGAGATGCATCCCAAAACTCTACGTGCTGCTATTATTTATTTATTTATTTATTTATTTTAGTGGGATCTGGGTGAGCTCCAGGAGAAAAGGGGCCGAGAAACCACTGCCAGGAAAAAGATGCTACAGAGTGGAGAGTCCTGTGCAGCACTTTGCCATGGACAACCTGCCTGTCACCCATCAGGGAGAGACAAGTCTCAAAAGACCTTGCTCAGCCTTGGGTGCTCCCTTGGGTACACCAGCCCTGAACCCTGAGGGCAACCCAGGAGCCCTTGAGCCACCCATCTGTGGCATGACACCGTTGTCCCTCCCCAGCCTACTGATTTACACCGCCCTCAACAGCATCAGCTGCGGTACTGGCTCATGTGAAATCCCATTTCCATCTCCACTGTCGGCATCGGTGTTGTCCCAAGGTAGGGAGGACGATGAAGGCTCAGGGGGCATCACAAGCTGTGACACCCCAACCGAGCACCTCTCCCTGGGAACGGTGATATTGCCCAGGGTTTTCTGGTACAGGGGAGGCCCTGGAGTCCCCCCCCTGCCCGCCAGTGACAGATGTGCTCATCTGCTGGCTGCTCGTGGCTCTCCTCCTCATGCCGGGGTGATAAATGGATTTACCCTGCATGAAATTGCTGGCAGCAGCTCGGCTGATCCATCAGCTGCTCCTTGCTCACCACTTTTCAGTTCCCCAGGTGAGCTTGGTATCTGCAGCCCTTCACCGAGGCTCGGAAAGCCTGGGGACGAGGACAGGGACAGGAACAGGAGGAGCTGGGCTGCAGGGAAGCAGGGACGTCCTGGTGGAGTTCACCCCACAGGATCCCTGGGGCTTGGCGTGTGGTTTCGGTGCTTGCAAACCATCCAGAAAGCATTTTCACATCCCTGTTTTTAATTCCAGATTTTTAATTTGAAAGTCTCCCGTGTAGCGTTCCTGTTGTGCGATGGGTCTTGTCCCCTTGGAGAGCCTGATCTAAGAGTGGGGGGGAGTCAGCTCTGCCCTCCATCCCTGAGGTGGGGAGACAGACTGTGGGGTGGCGGAGAGGGGTGGTGGGGCTGGGAGAAGGCAATGGGTCAGGGATCATGCTGGGGAGTGAGTCTCTGCCTTGAGCCTGTGCCTGTGCTTGGCAGAGCCGGACTCTGCGGAGCCCAAGGATTAATGCTTGTCCTTACATTTCTGATGGAAACACGTCTGCTCCACAGGAGCCAGCTTGCCTGGTACTTTCCCTGCTGAAGCTTGGATGCTAGGATTGGGAAAATCCTCCCTTGGAGGATGCTGCAGGGCAATGGGGAAGGTGGTGGGGTTCCTCTTCCACGCGGCACGGGGCAGCAGCTATGGCTGTCAGTGCAGTGTGGACCTTGACCTGGATTTGGATGGGGAATGTTCACTCAAAGGGATGGGGAAGGGTGGACAGCAGGGCTAAAACCTGCAGCCCCAGTCAGGAGAACTATGAAATAAGTCAGGTCCTGCTAAATTGTGGATGCCCAAACCCCCAACCAGGGCTTGAGGATGTTATAAATGCCTCCACCAAGGGGATGCACTGATTTACTTCCATTTTCCCATCTCCTCTTCCCCTAGACATGCCTTGAGATGCTGCCTGTTAGGGCTGGGAGCTGTTTCTTTCTCACCTGCAGCAGCAGAAGGGAAGGAAGAGCAAGGGCAGGACAAAAGGAAGATTGCGGCTCGTGGACCAAGGATTGCACAAAATCCCAGCAAAGACTCTCCTGTTCTCTGTGGGTAAGGTTTCGGAGACGAACTGGGCTTCTCTGACAGCTCACGAGGAGCATCCCGGTGCCTCAGCGAGGGTGTCCCTGGTGAGGGGACCCCCAGGGTGCTACACCCGCACAAGCACGACTCTTTGCCACTGTAGTGCGGCGTTGGGGCTTAATCGATAACTCCGGGTATAAAGAGCCGCAGCAGCAGCTTCGGCGTGGGCTTGGGCAGGGTAATGGATGGGAAAAGCCAGTTCACCGAGGGGAAAAAAAAAAAAAAAGACAGACAGAAAGAAAAAAAAAATCAATGGGCAGGATTGAGATGACATCATATTGCCATTATTATATCATCAGCCCCGCGCTGCTGATTTATCGCTCGGGTAATCACTCTCCTTCCGCACCCGCCAGCCTCGGCTCAGCGCCTCCTGCCCTACTTATACCAGAGCTCTCACAAAGCAGCTCTGGGGTTAAAAAGCAGAGATGGGGGACATTATGGGCCCTGTGACATCCCGCTGGCCTCCTCCTCCTCTGCAGGTGTCCCCAGAGGGATCTGGGGGAAGCATCGTTCCTGGTTCTTCACTATTTGCCTTTTCTCCAGGGCACACTGGCGCATCCTTTGGGGATGAGCCTTCGCTTGACGGCTTCCTGAGCCTGCGCTAATCTCTTTGCTCTGATCATGTCTTCATTGTTTGCCTTTCTTGCCACGGAGGGAAACACGGAGAGGAGAGCCCAGTCCCCTTTGAGCTGCCAGATCCTCAGTGGGGGGAATTAAAAAACCTTCTTTCAAATCTTCTGATACATCATCCGTTATAGCTGTCCTGGAACTAGGGTAGGGTGTCTCTGCCCATGGCAGAAGGTTTGGAACCAGATAATCTTCAAGGTCCCTTCCAACCTAAACCATTCTATGACAGAAATTCAGCTTGGTGATTTTCCCACTTTCCCAGGTTCCTTTTCCCATTCCTTTCTGTTGGCTTTTGGTGGAGATAATGTCAGCACGGCAGGACACCTGCAGCTTTTTGCTGGGAATAGGGAAGGGAAAAGGCTGCAGTGAAGATGCCACCACCGGCTACAGCTTGCTTTTAAATCGGAGAAATAATCATGTTGGCCTCAGTCTGGTTTAAATAAAAGACCACAAAAAAAAAAAAAAGTCAGGAGAAAGTAAAGACGGCCCAAATAGGGTAATTAAGAAGTTCAAGTCTCTGTAGAAACATTAGCTGAGTAGCATTACACATATATGGCAATTTTTAATGGCTGTTCAAGCAATTTAATATGCACTTTAATATATCTGTGTTCTCCACACTACGGGGCCTGGGCGGGGAGGTTGATTTCGGCTCAGCGAGGATTAAATGATTTGGTTATATCGCATAAGCAGCTGAGGAAACGCCACCTCCCATCTCTCAACCTGGCGATTAGAGAAGATAAGGGGCAGGGGCAGACCCAGCCGCTCCAGCTGACCCCACGTGCCTCAGTTTCCCCTCTCCATCAACCAGACTTCTCCGAGGAAGCAACAGCACAAGAGATTTGGGGGGCTCAGCTGGAGGGCCAGGATGACTAGACATGGGAAAAGCCAAATTTTTGTGCAGGGCTAAGCTGAGTCTACACAAAGCATCCCTCCAGGGTCCCTTCAAGCCATGCAACTCTGTTCTCTGTTTTTCAGAGCCCCGAAGCACCCTCCCAGTCCAACCAGCTGTTCCCACTGGGGGGACAGACACCGAACCCCCCAACCCTCTGGGTCCCACCACCTGCTATTAATTTTTGAGCCTTGCCAGGCGGTGACTCGCTGGTTTTACTCACATCCCACTATAGCCCGCTGCTTTCCCTCTGCTGCTAATTTTGTTGCTTCCTTAACAGTGAAAACAAAACTGTGGCAATCATGGTGCTTTTGGCAGGACTGATTCCCCACGAAGCCCCTCGGCCATTTTCATTACTGTCATCCCGCCGTGGGAACAGCCCTCCCCCTGCCTCGCCGTTAAGCCTTAGTTCGTTATCCAATCCCCGAATCTCAGCACTCCAGGGCTGCAGTGGTGTTGAGACCGTGCAATCTCATTGCACTTGTGTCCCTCCCAGGCTGTGCAGCATCCAGATGTGCAGGGCTCAGCATTCAGCTGTGCTAAATTCAATATCCAGCTGTGCCTAGGCTATGGATCCCTATGCTGAGCTCAGCATCCAGCTGTGCAGGATTCAGTATCCAGCTGTACAAGCCTCCCCATCCCTGGATAGGACTCAGCACCCTCTGGGCAGCACCCACATGTGCAAAGCTCAGTATCCAGATGTGCCAGGCTCTTCATGCCTGTGTGAGACTCAGCACCAGCCCATGCACATCTCAGAATCAGGCCTCACAACATCCACATGTGCAGAGCTCAGCAACCAGCCGTGCCAGAGTCATATCCAGCTGTGCAAGGCTCCTCATCCCCATGTAGGACACATCGCCAGCACAGCACACCTCAGCATCCAGCTGTGCAGAGCATCAGGGCACAGCACGAAGCTTGCAGGATTCAGCATCCAGGTGTGCAGGGCTCAGCACTGGGCTGCCCTGAGGCATCCTGGCCATGCAGGGGAACGGGCTTGGCCTTATGCTGGACATCCCCACCAAAGCAGGAGTTCAGGGAGAGACAGAGAAGGTTTCCAGCCAGCGGCTGACAGCAGGGATTCGCTGCAGGGAAAGGGCAGGGAAAGTTTTGGCAGGATGGAGACATTTCATCACCGAGATATCATCAAGCTGAGATTTTTCCTCGGGGAACTTTTATTATTTTTTTCTTTTAACAAAACATTTCCAATGAGCATTTCCTTGTCTGAAAGATTTACCTGTGTGTTATGGGGGGAGTTGCAGTTTGGTTTTCTTTTGAAAAGTCGGGTGTCTCATATTCCTGGGTACTATGGCATGTGAGGTGCTGCACATCAATGCGTTCATTGACCCTGATTGCAGCATCCATGTGTCTCTTCTTGGCACCTTGCAGCATCCGCAAGGGGCTAATGAGGGAGGCAGAAAGGACCTTTGAGACCTCTCTGACTCACTGCCTGGGTGCCACCAGCTGAGCCGGTGGCCGGAGGTAGCAGATGCCACCACCCTGCCCTGCTGCACGGCTCCGGAGGCAGCAATTTCCCCAGGGCTTGGCAAGCGCAAGGTTATGGACTCTCTGATTTTTAATTAATGTGATTGACTCGGTGCGTGTTGGGAAAGGGGAGGGCCGGGGACGGGAAATTGTCCCTTCGAGGGACAAACCCTGACAACCTTGTCATCCCCAATTAGCGGGTAATTACCTCAATGACGTACATCTTTATTAATCCAATTAATAGAGCGGGTGGCGTGACCTCGGCAGATCTGCTGACTCAGGGTGATGCTCGCCAGGAGGGGACACAGGAAGAGGGTGGAGGAAGGAGTGAATTCCTCCTCTCCCAACCTCTCTTCTTCATCACTAATTAGAGTGGCTGTTTGTGAGCCCACGCGCTGGCATGGTTCGAGCAGACAGGGATGTCTCCCGACCTGATCCCAACCGTTTCCTCTTTCGTTCCTCCTTTCCCTATCTGCCGTCTGGCTGCTTTCTTGTTTGTTTGTCCCCTTATTCATCCATCTTCCAATAGACACTTCTCTGGGAAGAAATAACTCTATCTCAGGTTGTCTAGCCCCAAACAGTGGTGATCCAGGACATGGGGATGTCTCAGTCTGGAGTGTTGGGCTCATCCCCAGTGACCTCTTTAAAAAGCTGCAAAGGTCTCAACGCACAAAGCTTCCCTGGATGGAGAAAAGCTCAGTGCTGGGTGACAGGATAGATGGAGAGATAGATAGATGGACAGATGGATCAATGGAAGGATAGAGAGGTGGATAGATATTTAGATAGACTGATAGGTAGATAGATGGGTAGATGGACGGGTAGATAGGTGGATAGATGGGCTGGTAGATAGATGAATGGAGAGATGGATGGAGAGATAGATAGATAGATGGACAGGCTGAATGATGGATAGGTAGATGGATGGATAGATAGATGGATAAATAGGTAGGTAGGTGGATAGATAGCCTGATAGAGGTGAATGAATAGCTGGGTGGATGGATGAATGGATATTGATGGGGCTGGGGCAAATAGATTGATGATGCCGATGTGTATGTGCATGCATATGTGTACATACACGGGACCAGGTGTCTAGGAACCTGTGGGGATAGCTGGACAAGGTTGGGTTGGACGGGGCTTTGAGCAACCTGGTCTAGTGGGAGGTGTCCCTGCCCATGGCGGGATGGAACGAGATGATCTTTAAGATCCCTTCCCACCCAAACCATTCTATGATTCTATGACAGACTGGGGAACAGCTGGAGGGCCATGTGCAGGTCAGATGGGTGGGGACACAGTCTGGTCAATCGCCCAGGGCATACCTCTGACAAGGCCACACCTCTGACGAGGCCACCACAGAGCACAGGCAGCCAATGCTGCCCAGTATGGATGGTGTTGCTGCCTGTACATGCTGGTGGGCTTTGTGGACCATATCCACTTGTCCTGGCTGACTGTAAAGGGGACAACCCTGCAAAGCCAGAGGGGATGCATCACAAATGGGGGTGCCCCCTCTCATGCAAGGGACAGTCTCAAGGGGCTCGTGATCCTCCCCAGGGAGGGAAGGCTCTGAAGGTCCTACGTCCCCAAGGGCCACTGGCTGGGGTGGGATTTGCTGCTGGGCACTAACCAGGCAGGGCAGGAACAGGGGAAGGTGGAAAGAGCTGTTTTGGTTTTTTTTTTTTTTCATAGCTCTCTTGTGGAGCGACCTCTTCTCTGTCTTTCCCCACAGATGGAGCCTCAATTAAATTCGGAAATACATTTTTTAATAGGACTTTCACCTCAGCTCCCTCCCGGGCTATTAAAGCCATTATGGCAGAGTTAAGTAAAGAACTAGCGGCCAGGCAATAAGCTTGAGAGCCTCTGTTGCTGTCATCATATGTTTATGGCCCAGGCAATGTTTGCTTTATTAAAGATTCAGGAGCCATTTCCGAACGGCTCAGTTCTGTGCTTCCCATTAAAGACTGGGCCCTGGCGAAGGAGGCCCTTCGTGACTGCAGGGGAAAAAGAGGAGGACTGCTGCTGAGATGGGGAAAAAAAATAGGCTGGGTTTGTTGGGAGAGTCTAGGGACACCACAGGAGTTGCTCCATGGCAGGAGAGAAAGAAGGAAGAGGCAGAGCAGGGAGATGCGCCCCACAGCACTGGTTTGCATTTCAAGGGGCTTTCCAACCTGAACCGTTCTATGATTCTCTGATTTATTGCCCCTGGGTGCTACAGAGAAGGGTCCCTCTGTATGCTGCAGGGTTTATTTGCCTCTGGTCCTCAGGAGTTGAGCAGGACCCACGGCTCCTGGAGGGTCATGCAGGCTGCTGGTTTGGCTCAACGCAAGGGCAAACCCTCGCCTGGCCCGGCTGCTGCCTCCAGCCATGCAGGGCGAGGTCACACCAGTTGGGCTTGCTCCAAGCCGTGAGGGATCCCCACTGAGTACCAGGACCCTGAAAGCCTCCTTCCCCCACAGCATGACTCCCATTGCCCCATAGCGTGACTGTCTTGCCCTGTAGCATCTCTACCTTCCTCTATAGCATGACCCTCTTGCTCTGTAGAGCAACACCCTTGACCCACAGCATGACTCTTAGTTGATAGCACGACCCCACTGTGCCATAGCATGATGTTCTTGACCGATAGCATAACCCCCTTGCTCCATAGCATGACATTCTTGCCTCCTGGCATGGTCCTCTTGCTCCACAGCATGACCCTCCTTCATCACAGCATGATCTCCTTGCCCCATAGCATGGCTGTCTTGACCTCATTGCTTGGTGTAGATCCAGACTGGCCTCCCAGTGCAACCTGCAGCCTGCAAAGGTCCTACATGCCTAGTCTGGCCTCCGACTCCTGTGCCAGTGCAGTTTTGTGCTGCAGTGGAAACTTTCCCATCTATTGCAAATTGCGAAGAGGTTGTTGCTGCTATTGCAAAGAGGTGGTCAGAGGCAGCTCCTCTTATGGGGATGCAAATCCTGGAGTGGGGCAGCTTTGGACTCTGTCCAGGGTCAAAATTTTTGCAGATTAAAATAAGGAAGGGGGAGACTGTGTGGAAGCTACTAGCTTAGAAAAGGTGATCCATAACATCTCAGGACAAGTTTTGGGATGAATCCAGTACAGGACCAGCATCCTCCCCCATCGTCTTTTGGACTGTAGAGCGCAGACCCTTCTAAAACACTCGTGTCCTACAGAAAATAGGCAATAAGGGATCAAAAGAAGTCCCCTCTCCACCCCTGCCCTGCTGCCAGACCAGGTCCTCTCTGGGCCAGGTTTGACCTGCTCCCACATAGGAGATGTTCCCATGCATGGGAAGGTGCTTGAGCACTCCCCAGGGACCACATGGGGATGGGGAGGACGGGTATCTTCAGCCACCGTTTTTGTCCCTGGTAGGAAGCAGCTGAGGATGACGGGCCCTGGGGACAGGCAGGTGCCTGGCAGGTCCCTGCTGGTGACAGGTCACCTTCCCTCCTCTCCCAGCAGCACTTGGCCCACTGGGCAGATGCAAGAAGACTTGCTGTCGGGCAGCATCAAGGCAATTGCTGGAGCAAGAGCTGACTGGGTGCGAGCATGTAGATTGGTTTGCACGGAGCTACGTGCATGGGGGTATGTGACAATTTGGGACTTGAGCAGCATCCTACCCTGTGCTGGGGTGGCTTGGGGTGACGAAGGGCTGGCCGGACTGTGAGGAGCAGGATTCAGCATGCACCGACTCTGCCCTCTAGTGTAACACTGCCAGCTTACATCTCCACCAGCTCCTGGACCTGCTGGTCTTTCCCTTGCAGCCCCCAATGACTTGACGCTGAAGCCCAGCCTTGACCCACCTGGCTCTGCTGTCCCGGTGGCTTCACATCCCTCCAGCACAGCCTTTCTCTTGTGACCTCTTGTCTGATGGACCTCCCAGCACTGTCTGCTGCCATGCAAGGCCACGCAGGAGGGCTTTAGCATCTCCAAGCTGCGAGAAGGCCATATAAATCTCAGAGACCACCTTGGCAAAGCTTTTGGGATCAGCCCAGGGGAGCAAGTTCCTCCCCTCCACCCCAGTGCAGCCCCAGTGGGGCCCGAAGGCCAGCTTGTAGGAGCAGGATGGGTGCTCCCAGTGCTCCCAGCAAAATTTCACCCCTTCCTTTACTGGATGGATGGAGCTTGCTACGAGCTCAGGGTGCTCTACCCCAGAGGACGCTGCACCGCAATGCTTGGCTTTGTTACTTGCCCACTTCCCCCATAAGCACAGCACAGGATATATAGATTTAAAATACTTTTTATGCCCTGTTTTGCACTGCACTGGTCTCCAAGGAACCCCAGGGACACCTCTACTCACCATTGGGTGGCAGCGTGAGTCGAGGGGTACCAACTTCGCTGGACAGATGCGGGATGCTGGTGCTTCGAAGAGTGGGTGCCTTGGACAGGGTGCTGCTGCCCTCCAGTGGGCTCAGGTTGGAAGGGAGGGTGGCAGCGGGCACCCCGCTCCGCACCGAGCACATGGGTGCTCGGGAGGGCTAAGGTGGGACGTGGGGCTGAGGAGGACACCTTCCATGGGATGGGGCGAGCATTGGGCAAAGGACCAAGCGGGCACAGCATGGTTCCTCCTCCTGGGAGCAGGAGAAAGGCTGCTCTGCTCCATCCTTCTCCCGAGACGACTCCACTGATCTACTCCTGGCCCAGGACTCTTCGAAAGCAGCACCAGGTGCTGCTGAAGGGCCTGATCCCGCTCATAAATCCCAAATTCAGTGTAGCGAGCAGTGAGAACACCTCGCGCAGAGGCAGCGTCCCAGCACAAAACCACGCCGGGGCTGATGGCCAGTAGCTGCTTTTCCTTCTGTTGTCCCCAGGCACAGGCAGGAGCATTAATTTGTAGCTGGCGACAGCTCCACTGGAGCCATTAGGGGTTACAGTGCCAACGAGCCGTGAAGCGAGGAGGCAGGCGCACGGCCGCCGCTCCCGACACTGCAGGTACCTTCTCCTCTTCTATTAAGAGAGCCGTTGTGTACTTAATGGAGGGGAAAATCAAAACACCTTCCCACCACGCTGGAAGGGCTGATATATGGGCCGGGAGATTTTTATTATCGAGCAGGAAGCTCCAAGAGGAGGAAAATTTAACCTCAAAGGCAGGAAACTGGTCTGAACCCCTGTAAGTTTGCTTGGCTGGCCCTGATGGGGCTTTGAAGGATGGTGGACACCACTGTTCTCTGTCTCAAGGGCTCTAGAAAATAACAAGGGATAAAAATAAACCCTCTTTGCACCTCATTTCTGGTCATAAGATGCCCCTAAGAGCTGCCTTAACTGGTCCCAGCCCAGGATGCCCAGACTGAGGAGCATCGCATGTGGCCTCAGCTCCTGAGCCCACCTGGAGCTCCTCTCCATGGGGATAGAGGTTGGAGAGACTTCAAGTTCTTAGTTACTGTAAAGCTATTTTTGCGACGGTTCTTGTGCTTCCTACCCATGTTGGTCCCCCACCACTAGGATCCTACAGGACCCCTCCACCTCCTGGTCCAGATGGAGAAGACAAACATGGAAAGATCCAGCTCCACAGCCTCTTAACAAGGACGGAGGGAGGGAGCACCAGGCTCTTGCTGACGGAGCACACATCTCATCTGAAAACATGTCATCAGAGGGGGAGGCGATCCCGGCGACAGAGTCACGAGTTTCCCACATCCATGGAACGTAGGCAGGAAAAGGATCTACTGCAGCAGAACCACTTATTGTGGGTGGCTTTAAACACTTGGTACGGCTTTGGAGTTGGTGCTGGGTACAGGAGGTCTGATGAAAGGGTAAACACCTTAAATTATAAAAATACGTCAAAAAAAATAGTCAGACGCCATTTTAACCCAAACTTGGTAGACGGGAGAAAAAGAAGCTCCCCACCATCCTTCTGTATATTAACCCGATGTTGAAAGCACTGACCGCAGTTCATTCCCATCTAAGGGGGTTTAAACCCACCTCTGTGTCTCTGAAGGGGAGTTACTCTGTCCTTTTGCCTCCTGTGGGGTGCGTTGGGGCACACGCTGCCTGAGCGAGGGACTTCTCTGGCTGCCAGGACCCATGGTCCAGCCCTGCAGCCATGGGCTTGGTCACCCTCCCAGGATGGTGGGGAGGTGGGCTCCAGAGACACACAGACCCCCTTCAAAGGGAAAGTGGGGTGGGGGGCGGTCCCATGTCAAGGCTTTGGTCTTCACCAAAGAATTCCTCCAGCATGACTGACACCTTCCTTCCCATGGATGAGGTCTTCCAAAATCAAGGGGTTTGGAAACCCTTGTTGGATACCCCCTTGGAAACCCAAAAACAGCAGATCAAAACACGCCGTGTGAAGCAAAAGATGACTTTCTTAAACATTTTCCCTTTTTTTTTTTTTCCCGGGAGAAAATCCCGCACGGGATCCAGCCTGAGCCCCGCTCCTCACGTCCTGCGTTACTTCCGCAAAATAACTCACACGACAAAGCCCCCAGCTCCCACTACACCACACTGGAGATGGAGATGATGGTTCACCAAGGGCTGTCAGACCGATCTGGATGCTTGAGAGCTCAGTTTGCCTGGGATCAGGCTGTACAAGAGCCAAGTGATCTCTCCCAGCCTCAACAGCTCCACATTTAGGTAAAAAATGACCAAAAACCAACCCACTTGCAAACCCAATCCAGGGCGTGTTCCCCTCCACGGCTGGTGCACCCAGTCCACCTGTGATTGGCAATGGAGACGCACGCTACGAAGTGTTTTTGAATCAGTGCTTTTTAATCCACAAAAGGTGAGAGTCCATGTACAAATTAAAAAAAAAAAAAAAAACAACAAAAAAAAAACAACCCCAAAACAAACCCACTGTTGTTAGGGAAATTATCCGACTCGCCCAAAACACAACCCCTCCACCAGTGCCAATGGAGGAGTCGGGTGATGCGGGTCACAACGCGACGCGTAGGCTTCTTCTAAATCAATACGTCTCCAGCTCGGAGACGTCCGTGTCGGCAACACATTTAGGATCGGGGCGGGGGAAGATGTTGCCGGGATGCTTTAACAGCAAAGTGGCCTTTTCTGTGAACCTACCCCCTTCCTTACTGCTCCCGCGCCAGGCAGCTGGCAAGATTACGTCGAAAAATCTGACTGTGCCAGATGGCCTGGTGGTGGCAGCCAGATCCGTAATCCGGTCTGATGATGTCTCAGTCTACGGAGAGGCCTCTTGGTCAACAACGCAGAGTTAGAAGCCCTCCTTTAGCTCTCCTTAAATAAAACCAGGGCTGAAAGCTTGGCACGTGGGCAAAGCCACCTGGAAGAAGTCACAATACAACCCTGGGGGGATGCTCTCGCGATGCTATCCCGCTGCCAGCACGCGTTCGCTTCATCCAACTACCGCTACGAATTCGTCACGACTTAAAAAGTACAAAAATACAATTGCATCTCTGAAGGGTATTTTATACCTACCAAGATCATCCAAGCACTGAAGACCAGACAGCTCTTTAGCCTTCAGAAAAATAATGCACGAGGCAGAAATGGGATGGAGAAAATTTCGCCAATATATCTAAGCGTGTACTCGGAGTCTCCCAGCATTTCCAGTACAATTACCAAGATGTATGTATCCATCAGCCCAGCTCTGGTACGAATGCTGACAGCACAGCGTTAGGGTATTAGCAACGTGTGCAAGATCCAATACTAGCACAAATTTAGTAGTTTAATAATCTGGAGGAGCTATCTTCCTGGAATTTTAATCTCATACCAAGAGAAAAAAAAACAACAAGGCTCTTAGCTATTAATCTACTCACATATTTAGGGCAATCCACCTCTACTGATTAAAAAAAAAAAAAAAAGAAAAAGCGAGACAACAAATGCAGGTTAAGTCTTTCCCTTTTCTTCCAAAGAAGCAGGCTGTGCCACTGGGCTGTATTTGCTGGGCCAACCTAGGGGTCCATAAAAAAACCCCAAACAAAATGCACTAAAAAAAATGCTCAAACCCATCCTAACTGGTACCGCGGCAGAGACGCACAGCCCGGTGCTGCCTGGGAAGGTCTGCGCTGGACCCTATGATAGGGTCACCACGAGTCATCGATGCCCATGCTATCCCCTCTCCCAAAAAAGGGGAGCGGAAGGTGACCTCCAGCTGGAGCTGCTGAATAATTGGGCTCTGCCAGAAACTCTCGGTGAGCAGCGGTGCCATCTTCTACCTTGCAGAGAAAGCTTAGGAGACGCTAAAGAAGGTTACAGCTTTTGCTTTAATGGCTAGGGCTTGGTTTGGCTGCTCCTCGCACTGAGCAGAAGACACAAACCAGTCCCTGCTTTACCCCAAAGCACAGCTCCCCCCGACCCCTTAAGAGCACACAAAAAAAAATTTTAAAAATTAAGAATAAATCAGTGTTTCCCCCATATTGTTTAGCTGAGGATCGTTTAACGCAGGAGTTGGGCGATGGAGGAGTCCGGTACTGTGCATCGCTCGCCTCTTCAGAGAGGATCCGACCAGCGGTGCATCCCCGGGGCTGGGGGGAGGTTCCTTGCAGCACCGACACCAGCACAGCCCGGACAGGCCACCGGTGCTTGCGAAGGTTCATGGGCAGCCAGCCCCGGAGCTGACGGGACACGACCTAGCCCGGTGGCTGCTTCAGTACATGGCCTCATTGTCTCCTACTGCGGTGAAGGGGACGCCGTAGGTACTCTTCTTGCTCCGCTTGCTCTTCTTGCTCCAGACCAGCAGCGTGCTGGCGCTCTTGCTGTTCATCAGGCTCTTTCGGCTGTTCTCCTTGTTGCTCTTCTGCAGCCCACCGCCCGAGGACATTGCTGCTGCCTTCTTGTCCGCCTGTTTGGGAAGAGGAGCAAAGAGGGGTGTGAAACCAGGGCAGCACCGGGGGCTGCAGACGTGATGCCTGGCTTCAGCCCCGCACCTCCAACCTGGGAGCAAAACACTGGGGAACCTCTTCTGCAGTTTCCCACCTAAGGCTTGGGACGTGACTTACGGCTTTCGGTCCCTCTGGGCCCTGCAGGGTTATCACACCGATCTCCACTCCTTCCTCCCCAGTGCTCTTCAGCAGCTGCACCACCTCGGCGTGCTTGGACCACTTGCAGTCCTTGCCGTTCACCGAGATGATGTAGTCTCCCTCCTTCAGCCCAGCTTCCTGTGGGGAAAGAGAGAAGATGCACACATTTGAGCTCATGGATGCTGCTGCACAAGGTCCGCTCAGTGTCCACCCCACCCTGCAGGTCCCAATCCTGCAGAGATATGGGCCACAGGGAGGGCTGGAGTCCACCCTCCACTTACAGCACTAGACAGCCAATGCCTTCATCATCCTAAAGATTTTACATCTGCTTTGCAGCGTGCACAGGCAGGTGGGATGCTCTACAGACTAAGGATCTCTTCTGCAGCTGCTGGAGACGGCCACGCATAACACTCAGTCCATTAATTTTTTGCAGTCTTGTAAAAAGTGCATCCAGCTCTGACTCAGAATCACAGAATCACAGAATGGTCAGGGTTGGAAGGGACCTCAGGAGATCATCTAGTCCCACACCCTGCCAGAGCAGGGGCACCTCCAGCAGTTGACCAGGACGGTGTCCAGGCGGGTTTGGAATGGCTCCAGAGTGGGAGACTCCCCCACCTCTCTGGGCAGCCTGTGCCACTGCTCTGCCACCCTCAAAGGAAAGAAGTCCCTCTCCTCAGGTTTAGATGTCCTATGTTCAAGTTTGTGCCTATTACCCCTTGTCCTGTCACTGGGCACCACTGAAAAAAAGACTGTTCCCATCCCCCTGACACCCACCCTTTAAGGATTGATAAGATCCCCCCTCAGTCTTCTCTCCAGACTAAAAGCCCCAAGTCCCTCAGCCTTTCCTTGTAAGAAAGATGCTCCAATCCCCTAATCATCTTTGTAGCCCTTTGCTGGACCCTCTCCAGCAGTTCCCTGTCCTTCTTGAACCAGGGAGACTCTTTGATAACGGTTAAACACTGCAGGTCTCCAGAAAAAAAATATGAAAATATTGCCTGCGAGCCTTGATCCTTGAGAAAACAAGAGCAGGCTCAGCAAGGTTCTTTGCACACACTTCATCCATCAAGGTATCAACAAGGCTCTTGACATGCTTGAAGCAAAGCTCGTGCCAGCTCAGGGCCCTGGGGAGCAGCATCAGAGCTAGAAGCAACCCAGCTAGGACGTGCTGGACCTGCTGCAATGGAGGTTTAGAAACTTGTCCACACAGGGCCACCTACATTTCGGTGTCTATCTGGAGACCAATCCCACCCCAGATGAGTGCAACGAATGTTAGTAGCCAGGAGACACAACTGTGCTCCAGATATGGACCATATGTAGTCTTTAAGAAGATTTTAGTCTCCCCAAAAAGGGATGTGATCCTGCTGCTAAGGAACATGTTGTAACAGAGGTGGTGGGGTCTGGATGGCAGGGTTGATGCTGAACAGCGCTGAGGGAGGTGAAACATCTTGCAGGTGTCCCACCAGGGTGCTCCAGCAAGCTTCTGCTGGAAAAACCAAGTTGCCCCTGATACATCAGAAATCCCATACGGTGAGTTTTCACCAAGATAACTCGCAGTTCAGACTTGCCGTCTTGTTCCATCCACTGTCACATCCCAAAATGGGAGAGAAGGGAGCTGGGCGCTTGCCAAAGAGAGGCTGCCAGCAGTTAAAAAATGAGCTAACCTCCATATTTTTTATCTTAGCTGTCTCCTTAAAAAAATATATATATATAAAAATATCAATTATTTCGTGACTCCCATCTGCAAGCTCAGGGCTGAGATCAGGCAGGGATGAGTCTCCATCTGAGCACACCAATGTAGTTACCAACTGAGTTGTTAAGACCTAAAACTACCCGGTATCCCTCGAGGCAACCCCTCACACCCCACTTCCAGCATCCCTACGGGGACACCAAGAGCTTGGGGTACTCACGGCAGCGCAACCCCCTGGGATGACACCAGCAATGAGGACGGGGGAGTCTCCTCGCAGCGTGAACCCAAAACCGTTCTCTCCTCTCATCAGGTGGACTCTCCGCGCTGGGTACCACTTGTTTTTAGCCGAGAAAACCGAAAGGGGCCCCTGGTGGAAGGTAGAAACATGAAAAGCAACTTTTGGCGCAAGAAAAACTCCCTGGCGACGTGCAACCTTGCAAAACACCCACTGATGGGGAGGAAGCAGAGCAAGAAAGCCTTCTGCATTTCTTTAAGGATGTGATTTTGAGCCTGCCTGGTGTTTTACGCTGCCTGCATGCCCAAAACCACAGATTTATGCACTATAAAGCCAGAGGTGCTTAAAAGCCCATGGCAGCTGTTGGCTTTACGAGCAGCAGCAGCAGCAGGAGTCTCGTGCAGGTTGGGAAGGACCTCAGGAAGTCTCTGGTCCAACCCTCCACCCAGCACTTAGGTCTGGACATCCTCCCGGCACTGCCCCACTCCTGCAAGGCAGGAGGAGGAGGTCTCGGCACAGTCAGTGAGCTGGCATCAGTTTAGACACTAGGAACCTGGAGCAAACGAAACAGAAAGCTCCTTATTTGCGCCCTTTGGGAAAAAAGACAACCCGTCACCCAAGGAGGGACGATGGGGGTTGAGGTTTTTCACTGCTGCCTGGCTCTGGGGGATGCAGCCCGGCTGGGACGGTCCAGCAGCAGGGTGCAAGGCGGTGGGACAGGTCACCTCTTCAAGGGTCAGATTCCCCCCAAATCTTTCCTACTTTCCTGTCTTTTTCCTACTTTTCTATTCCCAGAGGAGCAGGATATACCTGCCTGCCCTGCGGCTGTTCAAAAGTGGAGATGCCCAACATTTCCCTGGGGTGCTACACAGCCCTTGGGGTGCCTGGAAGGATGGGAACAGCACAGCCAGGTCCCCCAGCAGCCCCAAAGCTCAGCCCTGCTCCCCAGGACCCTGTAAGCCTAAAGAGGGTGGGGAAAAAGGTCTGGTGGGATTTTCCTGGTACCTCTCAGCTGGCACCATCCTGCCCTGCTCCCCTAGAAAGCTTCCTCTAAAGGGTCTTTTCAGTCCTTCTCAGGTAAAGCCCAACCAAAACGCCTGTGCCTGCTCCCCCATGCACTGGAGGAGCTTCACGACCCATTTAGGTCTTGCAGAGACAGATCTGCACCTTCCCACCCCTCTGTGCAGGGAGCACAGGTCCCTGCCTGCAAGGAGGCGGCTCATCCTCCTTGGAAAGCCGCCCGTGAGCACAGCAGCTGCACCGGGAGAGGGAGAAGAGGCTGCGGGGAGGAAGGAAATCAGGCAAGCAGAACATGCAGGGGAGGAGGAGGAGGAGGAGGAGATGTCTGCTCCCTTGGGGCAACCTCCATCCCGCAGCCGTACGTACCAGCCTGTGGAAGAGGTCGGTCACCTTAACCTGGGAGAAGTTGGGGGATTTTATCTCTGGTTTCTGGTGCGTTTTGGCTAGTGGTAGGGAGAGAAAAGCACATATGCCAGGGTCAGGTAGTTGCACCAGCTGTTGCCTCTGCATCGCGCTCCCCGAGAAGGGATGGGGTGACCCATAAGAGCTGGGACCTGCTCGGGCAGCTGATCGACACGCAGCCTGGAGCCCCCACTCCCACCCGTGATGCTCCACCGCCGTGCAGGGAGCTCTGGTCCACAGTGACATGCCACAAAGCCACTGTGGACTTTGCCCACCCCATGCAACCTGCCACAAATCCCCTCCCCAGCTGCACCCCCAAAGAAACACTTACGGTGAATGTCCGGGGCATCTCCTGTTTCAAAGAAGTCCTCCTCGTGGTCAATTTCTGAGTATTTGCTCAGCGAGCGTTTGTGGGCGAAGGAGAGGACCTCCTGAAGGATATCCATCTTCCGCAGGATCTTGCACAAGCCGTGGATCCTCATGGCTTCCTCGTGCTTCATGATGGCTTTCTTCAGATGAGCTTTGCCTGCAAGGGAGCAGAGAGATCGCAGCCCGAGCGGAGCGGAGCGGAGCAGCCCCACCACCGTTCCCTCTCCCGCTCGCTCGGCTGCCCACGGATGACAGCAGCCTCCGCGGCTGTGTCACCCGACGTGACTCAGGGACAGCCCAGTCACGTTCGCAGCCTGCCAGGCGTTCAACGTGCGCTAAATGGAGTAGGTCCCAGCCGTCAGCTCGAGCCCCCGATGTAGGGCTGGGAAGGGACCTTGAAGGGTGACCTACTTCACTCCCCCAGCGCCGGCAGCAGAGCTGGCAGATGTTCCCGAAAACTGCCGGTGAAGGAGCCGCCACCACGCTGCGCCGCCCCCGAAGTCCCTTATAATGCTTAACCTCAATCTCCACCGCAAATTAACTTCTCTCCATTGCCTTGTGTCCCCTGGGGCCGGGGCGGAACATGGAGGACAATCAAGCCCTGTCCTCCTGGTGACAGCCTTTTAGCTTCAGGAAGATGCAACACATCTCCCTCTTTTCTAGGAGAAGCAAAACCTTCTCCTTGCCCTGCAGGTCCTGCTTTCCACCCTCTTCGGCATCTGCTCTTGCTTTGCTCCTCTCAACTTGCCTTCAACGTGTTTCCATCCTCGTGAAAAAGGAGCAGCCGAAAAATGGCCAGAAGAGACGAGATCATGATGACCCACAGATATCAATGCAAACATCTCCTTTGCGAGAGACTGCAACCAAGAGACTGGTATCCAGTGCACCCGTACCAAAAAAGCTATATATATACACACACACACACACACACACACACAGACACACACGCACACGTATCATGGCAACACGTGTGCCTGTAGCATTTCCAGTTTTAGGACACACGGTGGCAACATAACCCAGGGAGATGATTGGAGTTTGCTTCAGGCTTATGAGGACCACAGCCAGCGGCCTTAAGACCTCTGCTTTCCCCCACGACAAGTCGCAATGAAGGAAATACTGAGGCTGGATGGAAACCAGAGAGGAAGAGATTCTCCAAAATAATTGCATCTAATGCAATCAATCATATTTTACCAAAGCGCCCACAGCAGCCCCATCCACGGGCAAGAAAGAAACTACGTTTTATTGAATATTATCAACTCCTGCTATTTTTCAAGAGATCACTGGGAATAGCGGTGGGGCATGGAAGTGGTGCAAGCTGTTGGTTCCACTCTGTTGAAGGTGGTGGACTATACCACATCTGATAAAACGTAATGCTATAAGACTAGGAGACAAGGGGAGGGGGAAAAAACATCCTTTCGGGGAGATGGTTTTAACGCTGCAAGTTTCTTCCCTTCCTGTAACCAAAACCAGAGTGGAGGCTGGCATCTGCACGTTCATTTTTCACCAGCAGATGTTGAACAGAGCCCGTTCCTCCCAAGAAGAGCAGGCAGAGCTGGAAGCTGGGTTGATGCAAATCAGGAAACCAGATGACAGCAGCTGAGGGTGTTGGGGGGGTGTTACCATAACGGTCTGGTTTTGGGGTTTGTTTAAGAAGTCTTCTCATGCATATCCACCACCTCCCGTCCCCAGCAGTGAAATCCGGCCGAGCAGCCGGGAGGACTTTCCTGGGGCCGGTGACATGACAAACTCATTCCTGGTGAGACCTGGCTCCTTTCACACGCATACAATGAGGGGAAAGAACACCAGGAGGCAGGTCATGGGGGAGGCAAACACGAGACAACATCCCAAAACCAGGGCGCTGAGCTTGCTCTTGTTGCAGCCTTGTTGGGAAGGTGCTGCCAAAACACGACTTCAGCTGAATAAGCAACGCTCTGTTTTTCCCCTGAAGCTGAAAATCCGCATGGGAGGAAGCTCTCGTCTTCCAAGCCTTTTGATGCAGCTAAAAAAGCCACCCCCTGGCATCTGCTGCATCTTCTTGTCATCAAGCCAAGTACCGGCAAGCCCAAGCCAAGAAGCTTCCAGGATCTCTGTGTTCCTATGGATTTCTCCATGCTCTGTTAGATGACGTTACGTGGCTCAGGACACCTCGGTGCCTGAGCTTTTACTGTCAAACTCAGCTGGACAGGTAGGCGTAAGCACCATGAGGTGGTCCTCAACACCCTAGTAAGGAACTGTGACACTTTCCTGCCTTCCCAGGAGAGGATCTTTTCAAAGAAAGCCCAAAAAAGGGTGTCTTTGCATGGAGAGACCCCCCAACAGCTCATCATCCCTTCGTGGAGACCATGCTTACATGAGTAGGGTTACGATGGGGCTCACTGCCTGTGCATCGAGGTTTCATCGCAAGAACCAGGGGCTTTGCCCCCATGGATGCACTTACCCAGCTTCCTCCTCTCCTCAGGGTCCTGCAGCAGGATGCGGAGTGACGGTCCCTCTGGCATGGTGACATGGAACTGGATAAAAGCCTTCTCCTGCTCTGGCAGTTCAGCGTCAGATGCCGCTGTGTGAAAAAAATTGGGTGGGGACGGGCTTAGAGAGAAGTCAAGGTGCTGCTCAGCCACCTGGACCTCCAACAGGGGTGGGGACAAGGGGACCAAGAAGCCACATCCATGCTCGTGTGGCCCTGAAAACTTCAGCAGCAGCTTCCTCTCACCCAACCACAGCCTGCAATGAACACCAAGACATCACCGACAGAGAGGGACGAGTTATCACACTCAAGGCTCTACAAGGCTTTGAAGCCAAGCGCAGGGTTTTCCCTGTGCACAGCACAAGTACCCATCTTTTTTTGCCTCCTTCCCTGCTTTGCTCCCATCTGGAAGCGGGATTGGAAATCAAGAGCATGGATTTTCTCCTCTGTTAGTGACACGGACCCAAGTCACACAACAACTAAAGTGCAAGAGTTGGGCCGATTACTTTGGGAGCTGAGTCCCCCTTGCTGTGCCTGGGACCCCTGCACGGACAGAGAGCTTGTGGTGTAACCAAAGGGGGTCCTTCAATGGAGAAACTGAGATGGATACAGCTTGCACAGGCACTCCAAGCACCACACCAGGCTCTGTATGCATCATTTTTATACCCCTATTTCCAGTGAAAGCTGTTCCTAATCCCCTGTGGCTCACAAGGAGCTCAGGGTTGCGTGGCAGCCTCCTCTCCTGGACAACAAGGTGCAATAGGAAGCAACCCAGAGGGCTCCAGGGAGCCTTGTAGGCTTGCTGGTCCAAATGGAAGGAGATCCCAAAGCCTGGTGAGCACCCCCAGCATAGAAACCCAGCAGGCTGGGAACCGGCAGCTCCAGGGCTGGCTCTCCCCATGCCAACCCTCTCCGTGCCAGTGTCCCCAGGGGATTAAACTGCAGCGTAAGGAGTTTATTGCTGGCTGGTGATGGAAGCAAAAGATTTGTTATTCTGAAGAAGGGGGTCAGGGAGAGGTAGCGAGCGGGCACGTGAGATCTCAAAAGCATGTTCTGGATGGAGCAAAAAAATCCCCAAACACCCAAATTTGAAATCTCCTGCAGTTTTGTGTTTCCCTCAGCACCTAAGATTATCAGGCCAGGCAAACAGCCTCAAAATTTTAGGGGAGAGGTTTGCCCTGTCCCTTGCAACCCCATGCAACCCCAGTCCCATCACCATTCCCTGCTGTTTCTGTCTTTAAGTTGCTCCAGCCCCACAGCACCCCACTCTCTCCTGTCTCTGCCCCAGCAGCTCTCCTTGCTCAATCCTCCTTCTGCAACGCCCACGTGGCACAAGCCTGGCAGCAATATTTTAGGCTGGCTCCGGAGCGGGGGAGGATGCTGGGACAGTCTGGCAGCCATCAACGTCACCGTCACGGCATTGCTTTCGGAAGCCATCCCCCAAGAAGTCCCCCAGCCTGTCCTCAGCCACCCCACCAAACGATGGGTTGGCACCACAGGTCACAGTGTGCATCGGCTGCCCGCCCCCGGATCCTCTCCCTGACCCAAAATCGCTTGCATGGGTGTCAGTGGTGGCACAGATGGAAGTCATGGGTTGCAGCCCACGTCCACACTCCAGCTGGCTCCCCGGAGTCATAGAATCATAGAATGGTTTAGGTTGGAAGGGACCTTGAAGAACATTAAGTTCCAACCCCCTGCCATAGGCAGGGATACCTTCCACTAGACCAGGTTGCCCAAGGCCACCTCCAGCCTGGCCTTCAACACCTCCAGGGATGGGGACTCAGCAACCTCTCTGGGCAACCTGTTCCAGTGCCTTACCACCCTCAAAGTTGCCCCCCCAACTTATCCACTCAGTCCCAAAGGGGACAGCAGGCGACATCCCTACAGCACCTTTTTGCTCACCTTCCTAGAAGAACTTTGCAAACTAGAAACATAGGGGAAATCTGCCCTGTGCATGAATCACTGAGTCAATAAGCGAGCAACAGCTCAGAGCATCCCCAAAACTTTCCGTTTTGTACCCATTTACCCTGTGCATATGTCCCTTCACCTCTTTTTTTTGCATTCCCTCTCAAACCCCAGGCTACCACGTGGAGCCAGCAGTTGGCTGAGCAGGCAGCTGCCTTCGAGCTGTAACACTCACCGGGGCAGTCGCAGAGAGCAATGGCAGCGAAGTAGTGGGAGAGGGCTTTGAAATGTTCCGACTTGACGTGGACCATGGTGGTCCACGAGAAGGGAACATAATCTTTCACATGCGCCTGGGTCATCGTCTGGTGTACCAGCGAGTAGACGTCTTCCACCTGTGGGGCGTCAAGAGACAAGCTGCTAAGTCATGGATTGGGATGATGGACATCCATCAGGCTGTCCTCTCCTGGGAGGTACTGCTGACCACAGAAGGAGCAACTCTAGTAGCGATAGCCCCACCAAGTCCTCTCCTCCCTGAGGTGCTCACCCTTGCTGCCTCCTGGGCAAGCTGCAGCCGGGCGAGGAAGTCATGCTGAGTGCGCAGCAAAGTCATCTTCTCAAAGACGCACTCCTGGACCTGGGCGACCATTAATCGCACCAGCATGTTCAAGGAGGCGGCACTCATATCCAGGCTGGGAGCATTGGAGAAGTTTTCCTTCAAGTAGTTAAAGGCACCTGTGCAAAGCAGAAGCTCCTGGTAGCAGCCAGGTTTGTAAGTAGGAGGGTCAAGCTTTCTGACTACGAAGCTTTCCCCACCAGTGGCGCAGGAGAAGAGCCACCAACGCAGCTCACACATCAAGGATCTCACCACAAGCAGTGGGTTAAAAGGTTGGGGGTCCTTCCTTTGCTACCTAAACCATCCTTGTGCCCACAGCTTTCTTCTCCTAAGCACTGGGTGAACACAGTCCCAGGGTCTCTTTTTTTCCAGCTGCTTGCAGAGAGATCAGCATCTCTCCTCTCCCCAGCTGGGACATCCCTACTGCCTTGTGGCAAGAGAGGGCCCTTTGGGTGGCTGTTTGGTCATCCGAGCTCCTCTTCATAACCCACAGAAGCATCGTGGTGCCAACTTGTGCTTCACAGAATCACAGAATCATGGAACGGTTTAGGTCAGAAGGGACCTAAAAGGGATCATCTCATTCCAACCTCCCTGCCATGGGCAGGGACACCTCCCACCAGACCAGGTTGCTCAAAGACCCGTCCAACCTGGCCTTGAACTCCTCCAGGGATGGGGCAGCCACAACTTCTCTGGACCACCTGTTCCAGTGCCTCACCACCCTCAGAGTGAAAAATTTCTTCCTCATATCTAATCTAAATCTCTCCTCTTCCAGCTTGAAGCCATTACCCCTCATCCAATCACTACATGTAAAAAGTCCCTCTCCAGCTTTCTTGCAGGCCCCCTTCAGATACTGGAAGGCTGCTGTAAGTTTTCCCAGAGCCTTCTCTTCTCCAGGCTGAACAACCCCAACTCTCTCAGCCTGTCCTCATAGCAGAGGTGCTCTAACCCTCTGATCATCTTCGTAGCCCTCCTCTGGATTCGCTCTAACAGGTCCATGTGCTTATGTTGGGGGCTCCAGAGCTGGATGTGATATTCCCGGTGGGGTCTCACCAGACCAGAGCAGAGGGGCACAATCACCTCCCTTGCCCTGCTGGCCATGCTGCTGGGGATGCATCCCAGGATATGGTCAGCTTACTGGGCTGAAAGCACATGTTGCTGGCTCACATTGAGCTTCTCATCCACCAACACCCCCAAGTCCCTCTCCTCAGGGCTGCTCTCATGCTTCATGGTCCCTTGGAGATGCCCCATCCCTCTTTGCACAACTGCTCCCTCCCCTTCTTGCACCCATGAGAATTACTCCCACTCTGTGGAAATGCTGCCTGCACACCCATGGGGAGCTTGGGAAGAAGGGGGAACCCACGTACCGGCTGCCTTCTGAAAGGCATCGATGGCTTGGTTGAGCCCCGGCAGGGACGCGCGGTCCTGCCGCGCTCCGATCTGGGTGTGCAGGGCTCCGATGTTGAAGAGCACGCTGCCCTTCTCGAAGGCCAGCGCTCGCTGGTGGGATGGGACCCCTGTCAGGGAGTCGTACCTGGGGAAGGGAAGAGTCAACGGCTGCAGGAGAGAAGTCTCTCCTCAGGTTTAGATGGAACTTCCTATGGTCAAGTTTGTGCCCGTTCCCTCTTGTCCTATCACCGGGCACCACTGAAAAAAGACTGTTCCCATCCCCCTGACACTCTCCTTTTAAGGATTGATAAGCATTGAGAAGATCCCCCCTCAGTCTTCTCTTCTCCAGACTAAAAAGCCCCAAGTCCCTCAGCCTTTCCTTGTAAGAAAGATGCTCCAGTCCCCTCATCATCTTTGTAGCCCTTTGCTGGACCCTCTCCAGCAGTTCCGTGTCCTTCTTGACCCGGGGAGCCCAGAACTGAACACAGTGCTCCAGATGTGCCTTCCCCAGGGCAGAATAGAGTGGGAGGATGACCTCCCTGGACCTGCTGGCCACACTCTTCTTGATGTCCTCACCCATGGATGCAGGAGGAACCTGGAGGGTTTTCTGTGCTCTGCGTGGGCTTGCAGCCACCGTTCCCATCATGGCTCATCCCCGTGGGGCACATACTTTCCCCTGCCTCTCCTAACCAACCCACCCAGGGCAACAGCAAGCCCAGAGCATGGGAAAACCCCACTCCCCACATTCACCAGCCCTGGCATTGCTGCCGAGGCAGCAATCCCATCGTGGAGGCTTGGCCCTGGTTCCCTCCCGACTCGCGATGCCCCATGTGGGATGGGGAAAGCTGCACCAACCAGTGGAAGAAGACACCCAAGCTTTTGGTGGGAGGGAAGAAACGGCTGTCGAGGAAGTAGAGCTGGTTGTAATATTCCATCAAGAGCTCGAGCCCGGCTTCGTTGCGGCTCGGGGTGCGCATCGCCTGCAGGGATGGGGAGAGGAGAAACGTGGGTGGGAAAAGAGGGGGGGAAACGGGGAGGAGACATCAGATTTATGGAGCTGAATGCACTGGCCATCCCAGGGGCAAAAAATTCCCCCTGAGTTATTAGATCAGCAGGATCAGATCAATATGATCAACAGGATTAGATGAGAGGCTGTGCAGCAGCAGGAGGCAGCCTCCCGACACAGGTTCAGCCCTGGGAAGGGTCAGGGAGGCACCAATTCGGTGCTGGGACACCCAAATCCAGAGCCAGCAGCCTGGGAGCTGTGCCGATGGCAACACTTGCCTAAATCAAGCTGGGATTATTATTTTTCTTAAGAAACTCATGCGAAGTCTGCTGAAATAAATGCTAGGGAAGAAACAGGACTTTTTGCTCTTAAAAAAGCCCTTGAGCTTTTGACCTGACACAGGGAGGAGGGTCAGAGCCCTCCTAATGCCTAGTTTTAACTATGGGGGCTTTTCCCAGCTTCTGGATTTGCAGGGCTCCCCTCCCACAGCCCGAAGAGCAGGATCAGTCCCTCCACAAGGGCTAAGCCTTGTGGAGCCTCTTTCTTTCTGCTCTCCCAGATCAAAGCTTCACAGCAAGGCAAAACTTGAAGTTACTTATGCTTCATAGGAGAGGAGAAAATCCACCTTTCCCGGACTGCTTTCTATTTCCTCATCTCCACGGGCTAGCTGGAGGGAGAGCGGTCATTTAGCCTCACTGGGGGTGAACAATATTCATAAACCAGTAATAGATTGCATTATAACTTTTATTGCTGTTCAGTTCCAGGTTAGCAGGGCGTTAAAGGATGGAGAAAGAAAACAATTACTGAATGGTCTGTAATATTTTGTAAGCTATGAATCGAAGCTGAGGTGCTCTAGCGCGGGAATCCTTCACCCCAAGACACAAGGATAAAAGGTGCAGTTTGGAGAGAGGCCGAAAGGACCCGGAAGCAAAACGTGGCACCTCCAACGGGCATTTCTGGACAGGCCAAAGCAAGACTTTGCAACTCAAGGGAGACCGACCTGCCGTAGCTCCATGAACTCTTTGATTTCCTTTTCAAACAAGATGCCCTCCTCTCCATAGTGTTCACTGATGAGATCCTGGATGGGGAAACAAGAGAAAAGAAAAGCCTGAGCCACCTTTGGAAATAGATATTCAAAATTTAAAGGATGACCATTTACAAGCTCCCTCTGCAAGGAAACCTGTGCCAGGGAAAGCTATCTCCTCCCCTGCCTGGCTTTTGCTCTCCAGCATCTCCAGACCCTCATCTTCTACTTTGCTATGTTTTAAGTCCAGCTCCTCCCCATAAACCTTTTCTTTTTTTTTGCAAAAGTTCTAAAATGGAAAACATTCTGCAGCTGCTGCAGCATCTCCCCTACAGCACCCAACCGCACCCAAACTACACGGTCGCTCCCCTCCATCGTCTTTTATTGCATCAAGCGAACGAAACCCCGACGCTCACCTTTAGAGGTACTAGCAAATCCAGCTCCTTCGTCTCCTTCAGGCCCAAAGGGATCATGGGGACGCTGATGGACTCGCTGGAAGAAGACAGCAACCTATTTGGTGATTGGTTTAAAAGCCTTGGAGGGACTAAAATGAAGCAGCTCTTTGCCCTGGCTTCTGCTGCTCCTATTAAAGGGTAAAACTAGAAGAGGATGGGACTCTGCACAGCAGAAGGATTCTCTTCCCAACGTTATGTTTGGAATGGCAGTGCGGGATAAGGGGTGCACAGAATCATAGAATATGGTGTATTTTTTATATCATATATTTCATACATAATATGAAAATAATGTGAAACCATCACCCTTATTCCTCCAGCTTATGCTTTTCTCTCCATAACAAGTACAATAGTGTCCAAATCAACTCCAACAACAAAGTTGCTTTAATTACCAGCCCTCGGGAACTGGGCGTGATGCGAGCACAGGTCATGGATTCACCCACTCCTACATGCTAATGTGGGCTTTGGCACTGATAAGGACTTGCTTGGGCTGCAGCACTGTGCCTGATATTGAAATTTTTTACCTCTATTAAAAGCACTTGTCTAATAATAGCTCTTATCGCAGAGCCCGTTCGATATTGTAAAAGGCTGAAGATGACGACGACTTTGGGAACACCCAGCTGGGGAGTGGTTTGTGTTTCAACATTAAAACAGGGCTATCGTGCAACACCAAGGAAGAAACGCCAGGAAGGACCATAATTTGGGGGATTTAGCAGCTATTTTGATTTTCTGCTGCCAAGAAGTAAAGAAATGGTCTGTCCCAGCAGCAGAGCCTGAAGCACACAGGAAATTAAAGCGTTGCTGTTCTGCAAAGAGCCCCAAAGCTGCACCCATTGTTCAACTCCTTTATCCAGTGACGGGGAACTGGAACCTGTGGTGGTACCCACAGCTCACATCGGCTCCTCAAATGCTTTCTCTACTACCTATCTATCCCTCAGGGACGTCCCCATCCCTGGCACTGAGCCACGTTACCGCATCCCCAGACCCTTGCTGTCCCAGGGGACTGGTTTAAAGACATGAGAGGGGTTCGGCAGAGTGAGAAATGGCAAGTGGGTCGGGCAGCATTAAGCCCCCGCCAGCCCAGGTTTGCAGAACAGCCCCCTCTCTTTACCTCCAGAGACCTCTGATAACTTGTTAGCACATCACTTATTAGTCCAGGGAGGAAAAGAGGCAAAGAAAGTTGCAACAACATGGGGAGCCGGGCAGGAGGTTGCATCCACATTTTCATCTGTTCATACTGAATAAACAGCTTTGAGAGCTATAATTAGTGCAGAAAAGCCATTATTGCTCCTTCCCTAACAAGATTTCCGCTTGAATCCAATGCCTAGAGCAAACAAAGGGGTTTTTGTTTGGCCTGGGCAGGGTTTTGGGGTTGCTGGTGCTGCTGGTTTCTTTTTAAACCAGAGCAAACAAGGGGTGGGTTGGAAAAGCTGAGCATCCCTGATAGGGAAGAACTTGGGGAGAATGCATGCAACACGGGAGATGCTGTGTGCATCCCTACTTCTAGCACTGAAGATGAAGGACCAACATCCAGGATTACATTCAGAGACTGCAACAGATCTTCTGAGTATAGCAAACACCCAAGGGTGGTGGAGATACGGGATCCCTTGGCTTTCTCCACACAGGAGCCTGCATGACCCTAACACAATCCTGCACCCAGATCATCCTGGTCTTACATTTAATATC
>NW_009647760.1:1278688-1281238 GCF_000708025.1 Charadrius vociferus | reverse complement strand
GGAGCCCCTTTAGGGACTGGAAGGGGCTCTGAGGTCTCCCCTTTTTCGCCTTCTCTTCTCCAGGCTGAACCCCCCCAACTCTCCCAGACTGTCCTCCCAGCAGAGGGGCTCCAGCCCTCGCAGCATCTCCATGCCCTCCTCTGGCCGCGCTCCACCAGGTCCATGTCTCTCCTGTGCTGAGGCCCCCGAGCTGGAGGCAGCACTGCAGGGGGGTCTCCCCAGAGCAGAGCGCAGCAGAGGGGCACAATCCCCTCCCTCGCCCTGCTGGCCACGCTGCTGGGGATGCAGCCCGGGATGCCGGGGGCTCGCTGGGCTGCCAGCGCACATTGCCAGCTCACGTCCAGCTTTTCATCCGTCAGTACCCTCAAGTCCTTTTCGGTAGGGCTGCTCTCCATCCCTTCATCCCCCATGCTGTGCTGATACCAGGGGTTGCCCCAACCCAGGTGCAGGACTCTGCACTTGACCTCGTTGAACCTCATGAGGTTCACACAGGCCCTCTCCTCAAGCCTGTCCAGGTCCCTCTGAATGGCATCCCATCCCTCAGGCGTGTCAACCACACCACTCAGCTTGGTGTCACTGAACACCATCCACCCATCCATCTCGGGACGGGAAGGAGCGGCAGTGGCTCCCACATTGCTGCAGTGTCCCCGTCTATTCTGCCTTGGGGATTTCTGCTTTTCTCACCCAGTGAAACGGCGCTGCCGAGCCGTCCCGGCACGTTGGTTCGCTGCTGGCGAGCGTGCTAGGATTACCACTCCGGTGAGTCAAGCCTGAGGTGGCTGGGTAAGCATTTCAAAGCTACACATCATTTACAATTAACAAAATGACTAACCTCGGAAAGAGAGTAGAATAACCCAATACCCTCGATGGGAAAAGAAACCAGTAAGTAATCCACTCTGGGAACAACCAGAACAGGAGGTTGGACACCTGAGCAGCCACACTTTTAATTTCTTCTGCTAAATACACTATTTCACCAGCTGGAAACAAATCATGAACTAGTGGGATGCTCAGGAAAGGGGGACAATGCAAGTGAAGATGATTGTTTCTGACTTATCCATCCTGCTGTGGGACATTGGTGTTAAAAGAACACACCATCCATTCCCGAATGCCTCCTAAGAGAAGAGGAGGAGAAGACTCCGGGGAGACCTTATTGCAGCTTTCCAGTATCTGAAGGAGGCCTACAAGAAAGCTGGAGAAGGACTTTTTACAAGGGATGGATGAGGGGTAATGGCTTTAAACTGGAAGAGGGGAGATTTAGATTAGATATGCGGAAGAAATTTTTCACTATGAGGGTGGTGAGACACTGGAACTAATTGCCCTGGGATGTTATGGAGGCCCCATCCCTGGAGGTCTTTAAGGTCAGGTTGGATAGGGCTTTGAGCAACCTGCTCTGGTGGGAGGTGTCCCTGTCCATGGCAGGAGGGTTGGAACTAGATGGTCTTTAAGGTCCCTTCCCACCCAAACCATTCTATGATTCCAAGTATCTGCTGGGAATGCCGTTGAGTTTGCTCTCCCTGCAGCTCTGCAGATGAAACATGCATTTTCCCTGGGTGAAAAACTGTTTCCAGCAAATCTGGTCCATGCCCAAGTCATCCCCTATTCTCCAGCCACCACCCCGTAGTCCCTGCCAGAGGTCCAAACATTGCACAAAACAAGGTGGCAGAGGAACGGGTACAAGGCGAGAGGCTGCCTTACTACCAGAAAGAGCAAAACTCAAATAATAATAATAAAAATAAAATCCCAACTGCGTAAGCTGCTCTTCCCACACTGCAGGCAGCTGCCTACCCGGCTCAGCTGCCCCACGTACCTGTCATTCTGGTAGACGTCCACGCTGCTGTTCAGCTCTTCCAGCTCCTCCTTCAGCAGCTGAAGGTTGGAATTCACATAGCTCAGCTCCAAGGCCACCGTCTCTTTGACTTTGTGGTTACTGGTGGCCCTGCAAGACAACACCATGTAGATGAAACCTCCCCTGTTTCATCAATGCCTTTATTTACCAACACTTGACTGCATTGATAAACAGAGATTAGGTTATCCAGCGGTGCAATACCACTTGCATCCATTCAAACCTTCCCGCAGAGCTGTGCCTCTTGCTCTGCACATCACGGGGACTGGGGAAGCCAGAGCTTCTAGCCTACTCTGCCGTGGAGGTTGAGGCCAGGCAAAACTCATTAGTGTTGCACCTTGCTCAGATGAACCTGCTACTTCTCCCCCTAAAGCAACCTTCCTGTCCAGTCCTGTTCAATAAATTCATCAATGACCTGGATGAAGGGATAGAGTGTACCATCAGCAAGTTTGCTGATGACACAAAACTGGGAGGAGTGGCTGACACGCCAGAAGGCTGTGCTGCCTTACAGCATGACCTGGACAGGCTGGAGAGTTGGGCAGAGAGGAACCTAATGGAATTCAACAAGGCCAAGTGTAGGGTTGTGCATCTGGGGAGGAACAACCCCATGCACCAGTACAGGTTGGGGGCTGACCTCCTGGAGAGCAGCTCTGTGGAAAGGGACCTGGGAGTCCTGGTGGACAACAGGATGACCATGAGCCAGCAAT
>NW_009647760.1:1277158-1278308 GCF_000708025.1 Charadrius vociferus | reverse complement strand
TGCCCAGAGAGGTTGTGGAGTTTCCCACTCTGGAGACATTCCAAACCCACCTGGACACCGTCCTGTGCAACTGCTGTAGGTGCCCCTGCTCTGGCAGGGGGGGTTGGACTGGATGATCTCCAGAGGTCCCTTCCAACCCTGATCGTTCTGTGATTCTGTGATTACCCTTGCCCATCCACGCTCCCATCTCCAGTGCAGCTTCAGATTTGGCTAAGAGCACTCCAGGTGCTCACCCCCACCAAATAAAAGTGCTTGATAGTTGGGTTTGAGGAACTGTTGTAATTTCAGCTGGGATAGAGTTGACTTTCTTATGAGCAGCTGGTAGGGCGCTGTATTTTGGATTTGGAATGAGAATGCTGTTGATAGCCCACCAATGGTTTTGGGTGTTGCTGAGCACTCAAGGCCTTTTCCGCTCCTCATGCTGCCCCGCCAGTGAGTAGGCTGGGACTGCACAAAGGGCTGGGAGGCAACACAGCCGGGATAGCTGACACCAACTGACCAAAGGAATAGTTCGTGCCATATGAAGGCTGGAACACCTCTCCCAAGAGGATGGGCTGAGAGAGTTGGGGCTGTTCATCCTGGAGAAGAGAAAGCTCCGGGGAGACCTTATTGCGGCCTTCTAGTGCCTAAAGGGGGCCTACAGAAGAGCTGGGGAAGGACTTTTTACAAGGGCGTGTAATGATAGGACAAGTAGGAATGGCTTCAAACTGGAAGAGATCAGGTTTAGATTAAGCATTAGGAAGAAATTCTTCACTCTGAGGGTGGTGAGACACTGGAACAGGTTGCCCAGAGAAGTTGTGGATACCCCATCCCTGGAGGTGTTCAAGGCCAGGCTGGACGGGGCGTTGAGCAACCTCGTCTAGTGGGAGGGGTCCCTGCCTACGGCAGCGAGTTGGAACTCAATGATCTTCAAGGTCCCTTCCAACCTAAACCATTCTATGATTCTATGATGTCATGCTCAGTGTATAATGCTGGGGGAAGAAGAAAGAAGAGGGGCACATTTGGTGTTACGATGTTTGTTTTCTCAAGTAACTTGTTGTGATGGAGCCCTGCGTTCCTGGAGGTAGCCGAACACCTGCCTGCCGATGGGAAGCAGTGAAGGAATTCCTTGTTTTGCTCTACCTGTTAAACTGTCTTTAACTCAACCCCC
>NW_009647760.1:1262460-1277142 GCF_000708025.1 Charadrius vociferus | reverse complement strand
TTCCGATTCTCTCCCCCATCCCAACAGAGGCGGGGGGGTGAGCGAGCGAGCAGCTGTGTCATCCTAGTTGCCAGCCGGGGTTAAACCACAACAAGAAGAAAACCTTCTTTTTGGGTCGAAACAATCCTTCTGCAAGAGAAGAGGCACGCTGTGCTCACCCACAAGTACAGCCAGACCCTGCCCTCCCTTCCCCACTTGTGCACATCAGGAGATGTAAACACCGAGGATTGATTTCAGCTGCCCGCTCCCAGCAAGACAAGCTCCCAGGCTGATTATACCCTTCTTATCTGCTCCGAAGGAAAGCAGGGAGAGATAACAGTGTGCAGTTGTCGGCTGAATGGGGCTCTGGCGGCTCGCACTAAATCACACCGGGGTCAGGGAAAAACAACATGTGTACGAGTTCTGCTCGGCAAGGGCAACGCTTTCCCCCAGTTTTTGCAGAGCACGGTGCCTTCAACTTGTGTATTTTTGTGGAGAGCATCCTTCAGGGACCTTGCCCTGCCCTGGCAAGAAGCAGCTATGCTGTTTTTCTTTTAAGATGCTGGTCCTTTAGTGTCTCCTCCCCTGACTCCCCTTTGCTGGGATTTCCCAAGACCACTGTTTTGTTTTTTTTTTTTTATTTTAAACAAACAAAGCAAAACCACAGTGGGCCCAAAGATCTCCACAGCCACTTTCATTTAAAAATCCTTCGGCATTTGTGCTATTCCCCATACGGTATCTGCACAATAACCACTTTTTCCCCTATAAACCAGTATTTAATTGCTAATTTAGTCCTCCACGCATCACAACACCTCCAGGACACAGAGGTGCATTATTGCTGTCGCTATACTTCTCTTCCAATATGAATTAAAAGAGAGTTTCACTTTCTTGCTCCCAGGTGGCAACAATTATTTTTTTTTTTTTTAATTTCTTATGTTACCAAGAGCTGATTTGCAACCCAGCAACGCCAGGATAACATTTGCATGTCCACACGATATATTTCTGATCAGTGCTTTCACCCCTGCTCTGCAGCAGAAAGGAGGTGTCAGCTTCCAAAACCCAATTTTGCCCTGCACGATTTTGCACGCTCGTACGAGTTTTTTTTTCCCAGGATTTGTCACCAGGTTCAGGTTTTAAAGCCCAATGTCACTTCGGGGCACTTCAGTGTGCACTCCACAAGTGCCACATGCAGCAATTAAGAGCACAGGATCTCTCAGAGAGATAATTTAAGGGAGCACTCTATCATTTCCACGAGCAAACCCACACTGGGGCACTTTGTGCTCCCTGGCCAGGGCAAGCACCGATCTCCGTAGGAGCAAGCAGAGCCTACGTGTCTCCACCAGCCTCCTCGGTGAAGTTATCAGCTGTTTGCTTAGCTAACACCAAACAAAGATTGCCGATTTATTTATTATTTTTTTTAATTTCTTTTTAAGAAACTGGTTTATTGGCAACACTTTTATCTCCCCCACTGCTCCGCTCAGCCCCAGTATTTGAACAAGAAAGGAAAAGGTTTCCGCTGCCTCTGCCCATTTATTTAACCAGCAAACAAACCCTCTTAACACCGTTGAGCAAACATCACATGCATTTTTTCCAACACACCATTCACGGCAACCTCTCCAGGAAAGGAGACCGATATGCTGAACGGTAGGGTTGGGGAGGTTATTTTTTTTTTTAAAGCGCTGAGAGTTGGGGTTGTTGGGTTTTGGTTTGTGGGGATTTTTTTTGTTTTTTGTTTGTTTGTTTGTTTTTTTTCCCTCTTCTTGCAGAGGTAAAGAAACCAGCAAGTTTAGCTGCTAACCCTGCTCCGGATTGGGCAAACCCCATTTTTTTTTTTTTTCCATTTCTGTTTAGCCCTGGCATCGTGAGATGAAAAGGAAGTTTCCCCGTGCAACTCAGGTCTGCAATTTTTAAGCAATAACCTTTACATTTACAACATAATCCCCCCCTTCAGCCTTTAATTTCAGGCACAGGCTTGGTTAATTCTGCACACACCCCCCCTCCCCCAAGATTTCCCATGTTTCATAAGCTCTGAGCACCGTAGCGCCGAGAAACCCACATTAATACTCAGCTGCAAAGTGGACTTGCGGGAGGGAGGAAAAGCAGCTGCTACCAAAGGACATTCAAACTGCTGATCCAGCAAAAACAACAAAAAAAAAAACCCAAAAAACCAAAAAAAACCCAAAACGATCCCCATCAGTGCATTTCCCCAGCCAAGTAATTAAGATGTGTTTTGCATCACATTTTTGCTCACTCCCCTGCACGCAGCTCCAAGTCCTGCTGTTTGCACCAAAACCACGGCCAGGCGTGTTTCTGCTGAGCCAGCACATTTCCCCCCCACACTTTTTTTTTTTTCCTAATAAAGGGGAGTCGCATGGAGCAGCACACGTTGGGATTTCACAGCCTTTTTTTTTTTTAATTAGATGAGGCACGGCAGCCTGGTTGAAGCAGCAGTGTGTGGGGGCTGTAACCTCACCTCCCCCAGGAAGCCCAGCCGTTCTCGACCACCAGTAAAATACCATTTCTTCCTATCGCTTGGGGAGGCAACTATTACTCCCTTCTTCCAGGTGCATACGCCACTGACCTTAAATTGTTCAAGTTCAGAAGTGAACAGTCCATTTTATTTTATTGGAGAAGAAAAAAAGAAATAAATCAACAAACAGGGACAATATGCTAAAAAAAGCTAGTTTAGGGCAGCCTTATGACATTTTCTTATACTAACAGACCTGCCCACCCTGCACGTGCGCTCCAATATCCTACAGGAGCATGAAATACACACAAAGGCTACAAAAAAAAGGTCATCTGTGGGCTAAAAAAAGATAAAGCAGCTGCAAAAAAAATCACGGAATTGCATCATGAACCCTCTACTTTGTGCTAGACAATCTGAAAGCCATAAAAGGGTACCAATTTTTGCACCCATAAATGCATCCTCCCAACGGGGTGGAGAGCCACCGGACTGTCCCCATCTGCAAAGACATACCTGAATTTTCAAATTCTGCTATGGTAGAAGCACTGGGATGGGGATTTTTGGAACTAAAGCTGGATTTGATCCACTCACCAGGGGTTATCAGGCAGGAGCTCTGCAGTCCAAGCTCAATCCCGGTTCAACATCCCATTATTCCATCTGTTCATAACTCTACTTTGTACCAGGCTTTCAGGACATTAAAATTTTAATTTTTCTTTAAAATGCATAGCATTAGCACTGCACCCAATGGATGGCATGCATTTCTAGGGTGAATGTTGCAAAGTCAAGGGCAACCTAAGCAAAACCCAACTGTACCCATGGAAGTGCCAGCATCCCCTGGGTCCTAGCCATCAAGACCATATTTCCACCCCCAGCCAAATCCCCGGGCCAGAGGGATGCTCCGGGGACCAGGACTCACCTGAAGAGGTTTTCTGCCCCAGCTCGCATCCTCATCTCCTTGTTGATCTGCTGGTTGATCCGCGCCCGGCGATGCTGCAGTTTGCTACGTTGGGTCTGGGCGAAGGGGTCACAGCCCTGCTGAGAGAGAGGGGCAGGAATGTCACCAAAAAAAAAACCACCAAAACAACCAACAACCCACCATTTGGGGATTAAAAAGGGCACTTTGAGAGCCTAGCATTGCACTTGAAATAGAGGTTTTATTATCTAACACCACATGTTGCTTACAGCCATTTATTTTCGAAGGTATTCAGAAAAGGCTTCCCAAATGCAACATGAACTAAGCATCTCCTTGCCCGGGTCTCGCCATCCAGACACAAGACAAGACCCCGGGGGCTGTAGATGAGCTTAATATAACCCTCAAGCTCAGGAACAGATGTGACCCCAACGTCTAGAAGTGCTCCCATCTCCTGCCGGCTCTAGGGGATCGAGTGCAGACAGCAAGTCAAGAGTTCACGGGGGTGGAGAAATGAGTCGCACAAAACAGTAAATTAATTCCATCCCTCCTTCCCTTGGCTTCGGCTCGGACTTTCCGCAGACAGGGAAAAACACGTTTAATCTCCGACTTCAGGAAATAACAGACGGCAATATCCCTCTGTCTCACTGGGGCAAGAGGTTATTATGGGCTGCCCCAGGCAGAGAGGTTGCCAGGATGAGGGTCTCCAAATCCAGGGCCACAAAAGCTTTACCCAAGCTGAGATGATTTCCATTGTACAAGGAGAAGTTCAGATGGATGAAGTGAGCCTCTACAAGATCCCTGTATGAAAAAAAAACCCACCCGTTTGGGACGGCACAAGGCTGGGCAGTTTAAGAGGATGGAGATCTCCGAGGCTGCTTTTCACACACCGGTGCAAAGCACCGGCAGATCTCTCCAAGAACATATTAAGATCCACTGTAGCACTAAAAGAACGTCCTCAAAGCCACTATTTCACCCTCTTGCTTCCCTTTGAAAACCTCCATTTGGTATGCACGTCAATCTTGCCCTGCTCCCCACTGCTTTACCTCCATCACTGCTGGTCAACCACTTGCCTCCACATCAAGAAGGAGTTTTGCTACCCCAGAGACTCTGAAGAGGTCCAAGAGTGCCCGCTCTCATCCTGTCCGAAACAACTCCTCAGCTAATTTCTTCCATGTAGAGACCTCGATGGGCTTCACCAGGTCTCACCTCATCCTCCAGGATGGGTCACAACAGTCTCAAATCCAACAAGCCGGGGCCACGCTTGGTTTACATCTCCAAAACCCACTGTAGATTCCAGTGTTACACTGGGAAAACTTACTTCTAATAAATTATTTGATTTTTCTGGGGAAGTAGGAAAGGAAAAAAAGAAATCCTTCCTCCAAAAAGTATGAGGCCAGCTTTGACGAGTATGTAGGGAATGGAAAAATTTGTATTTTCGTGGACTTCTTCAGCTTTCTGCAAATTAATTTCTTGTACTTGAAGTCCACTTAGTGGTGTCCCCTTTGAAAAGGGTCCGGGATTAACATTTGCATATTCATTTAAGCAAAAGATTTGAGCTCCTAATTGGTACATTGGAGACTGAGGAATCAGAGTCACTCCATCTGGTCCATAAATCTGCAGGCTTAGTGCTTTACAATAATCCATGAATTTGTTGAAATTACTGAAGGAACAAGCTGGAAGCATGAGACCCTCATTATTCTGGAAAAGCAATTAAATGGGACCTTAAGGAAAATACCCCAACAGCTGCACAAATCTTGGGTCAGGAGCAAATACAGGAAAGGCTGATCCAGAAGTCCCCTGGGTAACGCACTCATCCTGCACACACTGTTGGCTCCCCAGGGAAAAAAAAAAAAAAAATCCAGAAATTGGAAGAAAAAGGAGAAGGATGAGTAACCCCACAGCATAGGGACCGAGAAGGGACCATGCCAGGTTTTCTCCACGGGAAGGAGGTGGGTCATCATTGAACACGGTCCTGAAAAAAAACCAAAACAAACCAACCCAACCATGCAGACTCAAATCTGAGCACCCAGAGGTTCTCAAAGCAAAGGAGACAGCACCAAACTCTTGTTTAGAAAGTAGCTGCTCATGCAGATACAGTCCAAGATATGGCACAAGTATTTCTTTTATTAAAGGCTGATTACAAACATTGTGCCTTCAATGCTGTTTCTTCATACAGTGCAAGACATTAACCTACATATGGAAGTGAAAGCTTAAGGGGGGGGAGGAAGGATCTGTAAAGAGAAGGTGGTGGTTATTAAAATTTCAACAGCCCCTCAGGTTTACAGATGAGAGCTGTGCACTTGTCAGCTGCACAGACAAGCAAGCCAAATGTGTATGCAAATATATCCAAATACATGCAAATGGGAAGGATCCAGTCCCCCTCTCTCTGCCTCCAGAGCCATAAAAATCCATCCAAAACTCAACAGTTCTGGTAGCAACTGTTGGAGGTAGAAAGCACCTCTTCTCTGCCTCCAGCTCTTCCTACAGCAGCTTTCATCACCTTTGAGACCTCTCCACTTCTCACAAAGGTTTGCTTGAAAGCAGTCAGAGGACTTTAAGATAATTTTTTTTTTTTTTTGGGAGGGTGAAGAAGAGCAAAGACTACCTGAATAGACAGGCAGGAGACCAGAGGACATGCAGGTAAGAGATGACGGAAGAGGCACAAGTGAAGGACTATCTAAAACCACAGAGAAGGTCCATGAATGTCTCCTTGTCTGGAGGCAAAGCAAGAAGAAACTAAGAAAAGAAGCATGATGCAGAGTGGCATGAGAAGACACCAGGATGGCTCTAAAATATATTAAAAACAGCATTAAACCCTCTTCACTGCAAAAGCAACCAAGGGGTTTAGCTAATTGACTTGGCAGCTCCCCACTTCTCCCATGCCCGGCTTGAGACAACACCAAGGGGCAAAATTTGAGCAGGTACAGTGTCAACCCTGATGAATGAGACCCTTCTCAAGCATGCAAACATAGCGGCACTGATAATCATTAATCACTTCGGCTTTCCACAAGGGCACAAATGAGCTGCCCTTCAAGAACGCTTGCAAGCCCCGATACAGCTGGGGACCAAACACGGTTCAACATCATCTAGGACATCACAGCCTTTGGATTTGCTTAGACTTGGAGAGGGACCTGCTGGTCTCTTCTCCCTGGGATCTAGTGATAGGACTCGTGGGAATAGGTAAAAGCTACGGCATGGAAGGTTCAGCCTGAACATGAGGACACATTTCTTTACTGAGAGGGTAAGAACAGGCTTCCAAGAGAGGTGGTTGATGCCCCAAGCCTGTCAGTGTTTAAGAGGCATTTGGACAATACTCTTAATAACAAGCTTTAACTTTTCATCAGCAGTTGGACTAGATGATCACTGTAGGTCCCTTCCAATCAAGAGTCTACTCTGTTCTATTCTTCCTCCAAGACATTTGTAGACCTACAAGGTTTCCCCCCCGCCCTTCCCCCAACTGAACACTGGGTGTCTTTTCAATCTGATTTAATGAGATGGTTATCAACTCCCATCCAGGCTCCTAAGCCAACAGCAAAAAAAGTACCGGAAAGTCAGGTGTTGGAGCACCTGATGTAATACCAAAGCCTTGTGAGGCTGTCGAGTCAGGATCTCGAGACTTGCTGCCCTTAAGGACTTCATGTGATCTCCCCACACCTTGCTTTCCTCCTCACCCTCTACGAAGCTGGGTAACTGCAGTAACACACAGAATTGCAGCACCTCTTGCCTCAAGAGGATCTGCCGTTGGTCTCAAAGCATCATCTCTGGATGGGATGGGTCAATATAAGAGTTATGCCAAGGCCACCAAGGGGAATGACCAAGCCTAGTCTGCAGCTGCTCCTGGAGCATTGCAGAAGTGACATTATTTCACTAATATTGGAGCAAGAAGGAAATTCAGCTCCAGAATGAGATGCTTAGCCCAGGCGAACTTTCATATGAAAGGGAACACCACCACAAGCAAGAAAAGCCACACGTAAATCAAAAGGTAGATTGGGGAGATAGGAAGTCAAGAGGAGAGCATGCCCATTCTCCAACAGTTTGTGTTCAAAGGAAACCAGCGCTTCACCTGTGCCTGTACTCTCCAAGTTGCAGCCAAAGGCTAAGAACTACAGCACAAAGTTTATAAACTGGTGACGCATATAAGCATGCCTTACATAAGGGGGACATGGGGAAAAAGAAACAACACCAAAACCCCCTGTTAGGTTATAAAGGGATTTTCCTTGCTTAATTCTTCTTTGTACAAGCTCTTGAGGTCAACCCTCTTTTAAGGTCAGGAGAAAGATGCGTTATTTCAACCAGCCCCTTGGGTTTTGGAGTGCGCCTACAGACACCAACAGAAGAGAAAAGTTTGGTGCTTAAGAAGTGGCCAGGTTGAAGGCTAGATTTCTTACCCTTTCTAGTTTAAAGCTTTTACAAAGGAGACGCAAGCGCATAACTCTTCCAGTGAGAGACCATAAATCGTGTAGCAGCCAGGGAACGGCACGGCTTGTATGTACACAGAGTATAGCGTATGTTAAGAAAGCCATGAAAATGAATGGGGTGTGGGTCATTAGGTTACACGAGTTGTGCCCAGCTCTGAAGTTTATTGCCTCTGACAAAGCAGGATTAGAGCCAGTATTATTGTAGCAAGGCTCAATTTTATGCTCAGAAGACATCTGCCAAATAACATTGTGTTCAACCCTCGGCGTGGAAAGATGACAGCATTACAGAAAGCACTCGGCCAATGCCTCCACGTAAGGGAGAAAAGGGAAGAGGCCAGAAGACCCCCTTCCAGAGGAGGCCAAGACAAACACACTTCATTTGAGGGACGTCAAGGTTCCTGCCAACTCAAACCCTATCTTTGAAGGCAACATATACAATGATGTAATGGTGGCGTTAACTCCCCAACACCTCTTCCAGTTCAAGAGCACCCATCTGTGGTGTTAAATAGGGCAATTACGTGGTTAGGTCTCCTTGTATAAGCAAGTCCTTAGGGAATGTTTGTTTAGAGATGATCACCAAGTGTACTTTGCACTTCACATGTCCAGTAAACACAAGGACATGAAGCCTGTATATGTCTTGGGTGACGGGACACACCTAGAGCGTTATTTGTGACCTCAGTGCTAAAACAAGGCTTCCTCCTCCCAGCATTAATGACAGAAAAAACTAATCACCTGTAGGAAGAGGTGGATGCCAGCAAGTCCAAAGGGCAAAGTCAGGCACAAAGGGACTAACTTCCACTCTTTCGTTTCTGCTAGAAGAACAGGAGCTTGCTTGCTGGAAGCAACTGAGCAAAAGCAAAACTTAAGTGTATGAAGTGATCAAGGGATGACTATGAGCTGTCAGCATACGTAGCTGACTTAGCAACTTTAGTTACAGTCCCAACTGGTACTGCAGTGAAAGGTCCACGCTACCTGCAGAGCTTGACTGGATCATGGGAAGTGCTCCACAGCCCAGCTGCCAAAGAATGGATCAAGCTGTGCCATCTCCAAGACTGGCTTTAGCCACAGAACAGCCACCACCAGGATTATCACCAATTAGAGCAGCTGGAGAGCACCCACAGAATGGCAGGAGAGACTAAAGAAGCTCAATTTGCATGTAGATCAGAGAGACCCATAATATGGCAATGGTGAGATGAGTCATCACCTTGTGCTGATGTAGGCACTACAGCCAGCCCCACCACCAAGCGGACAACCTTCACATCCCCAAGGACAGGGAAGCTCAAGGAGAAAACTGCAAGGGGAGCAGGACACCAGCCAGCCCTGTATCACTGCCATGTGGGTACACAAACACACACATATTGCACTGCCTGACACCACGGGTGTATACAAGGGATGAGCTGCTACTTCAGGGAAGTCAGGCATCTTTCCCCCCCAGTTCTCTCTCCTTTTGCAATAGGGGAATAACCCTGTTTCATGGAAATCAAATTACCCGCCCTAAAATTTGTCATTGAGGTCACGCTGCTGCCCAGGGGCTGCAGCACACCTGCACCGCAGTCCCAGTACCCCGTGTCAGACAACACAGGCTCAGACCCAGTCTCACAACACAGAGTGACATGCTTGAGATCGGATGACCAGAGCACAGGGACATAGATGAGGACTAATGGCAGGATTAGGCCCATCTCACCTTCTACTGCTCAGACCAACTCAGGACATGGTGGAAACCATGAATATGTTAAGCACAGCCCAGCTACTTTTGGCAAAGTGATGCTCATCTGCTACATCCCCTGAAGCCTCGACTGCCTTCAGCATTCCCACTATCCCGCACTGCTGCATATGTTTCTTAAAACCTTAAGGATTATTTTGGTTTAACTTTATAATTTATCCTGCCCAGGAAATAGACAGTTTGTGGGTTTTTTTAAGGGAGAGAGTCAAAAGACACCAAGAGTGTTACTACTCAACCCTTCCCCAGGGAAGGAAGACGACATGGTTCAACTCCTCTGTTGGACAATCCGTTGGATTTCACTCATTTGACCTCTCCTGTGCTGCCTCGTTCCCTCCTCACGCCAACCAGTTGCTGAGGTTGGTTGCTCAGGGCATAAATACACCCCTCAGACAAAACAGCAGGAGCTCTGCTGGAGCCTGGATCCCAGCACCTCACCTCCACTTCATCTCCTCCTATCCCAGCAGTTCCCATAAGAACCACCCGAGATACTCCTTCTACACACACACACAGAACTGGCAGTCAGAATAAAATAAAAAATAGTAATAAAAAAAACCCAACCAAAACAAAACCCAACTTTGGAGCCAAAGCGAAAGACAAGCAAGGCTACAAAACAAGCCTGAGATATCTCAGTTTGACACCTGAGAGCCATGAGGGCCATGTTCCAGATAGCGTCACAGCAACCTTTGGACATCATGAGTCATCCCGTCTGCAAACTGTTTTCTCACCCAGAAAGGAATTCATTTAGGTAGGACCAGGATTCATACAATCATAGAATGGTTTAGGTTGGAAGGGACCTTGAAGATCATCGAGTTCCAACTCCCCTGCCATATGCAGGGACACCTCCCACTAGACGAGGTTGCTCAAAGCCCCATCCAACCTGGCCTTGAACACCTCCAGGGATGGAGCTTCTACAACTTCTCTGGGCAACCTGTTCCAGTGCTTCACCATCCTCCGAGTGAAAAATTTCTTCCTAATATCTAATCTAAATCTACCTTCTTCCAGTTTGAAGCCATTCCCCCTCACCCTATCACTACACTCCCTTGTAAAAGTCCTTCCCCAGCTCTCCTGTAGACCCCCTTTAGGTACCGGAAGGCTGTTACAAGATCTCACCAGAGCTTTCTCTTCTCCAGGCTGAACAACCCCAACTCTCTCAGCCCATCCTCATAGGAAAGGTGCTCCAGCCCTCTGACCATCTTCATGGCCTCCACTGGACCTGATCCAGCAGGTCCATGTCTTTCTCATGTTGGGGGCTCCAGAGCTGGACACAGTACTCCAGGTAGGGTCTTCATGGGCAATGCCAAATCCATGCCAGTGCTGAATACGATTTGTTGCTAACCCTAAAGGCCCCCAGTCTTCAGAGCTCTCTGCTAAGTGGGTCCTGGGTGGTGAGCTCCTACAGCACTCAACACCAACAAGTGAGTGGCCAACCAACCTTTCCAGTGCTACCAGTCTGCACTCACAATGCAATTAAAGAAAACAGCACACGAAGAATTATGAGGTGCTAATTCACAAGGAAATCGTATGGCTTGCACCCAGGAAGCCTTTGACCCCAGCAGGGATGGTGAACGAAGAGCTGAAGATCAGTGCTTGGGAGGGTCAAGCACCAATCACTGAGCATCATTCAGGCAGAGGTGGGCAACTCCATGAGATGTGGTCAAGTCCAAGCCTCATTTGTTCTCCATTAACTCACCCAGCTTGCATCAGGGCACACTCCCAAATATCAACATTTGCTCTGTAGTAAAAGCTAAGGCAAAACAGCTGTGCAGAGACAAGGAACAGCCAAAGATGACAATTTCTGCAGCTCTAGGAAGCGCTGACACAAAAGCTACCACTGTTATTAACAGGCATACCCCGATCTATGACCTCAACCCTGTGCGGGGAACACACGGCCTCCAGGTACAACCTCAACCCTGCAGGATTTACCCAGTAAATGCTTACAACATCTCCCATTCGAATTAAAAATAGACAGGTACTTATTTTCATCCACTTTTAGGAGCAAAAATATTTCCTAACAGAGTTTTGTCCCCAAAAAGGGATGTTTCCAAGTGCACAGATGATCCAGCAGCTGTAAAATACTGTAAAAATCAGGTAACTGGAGCATCAGGCTCTCAGCACCTGTTTTATTTCCAGAACCACACTGGTCTGAGCTATTTAGATGGAGTCAGAGCTGTCAACTGGCATTATTATTGTTCTTTGCAACCCACGAGTTTTTTGAGTCAGGCCAGCACAGGACAAGTGGCCAAGTGACCCTGGTTTAGCCGTGTTAGCTGGTGGGATAGAGAGCAAAACAAAAGCCAGAGAACCAATCCGCACACAAAAGTGGGGTTTAAAATTCTCCTCTTTATAAGATTATCGATAATTTCCTTCTCCTCCCAGCCAAGGGCATTTTAGAAAGTAATATGGGCTGTTATTACAAGACAACCAGTAGGTCACAACCAGTGTTTTTGCTCTCTGAACATCTATTTATATATAAAAGTCCCTATCATGAAACTAATCTCATGAAGCACTCCGGCTGCAAGCTGTTTTTCTGTGGGAGACATTACCAGCTAAAACCTCTAAAACCTTTTATTGAGAATATGGTTACATCACACAGCCTTTTAACAAATGAGTGGAGGATTAAGGTTTTAAATTTCCCAACGAAGTGCTCTCACTGTTGGCTAAAGCACTCAGCAAGAGGAAGAAAAATTAAAATGGGGGAGGAAAAAATAAAAATATGGGGGACTGGGGGTTTTAAACACCAAAGTCCGCATCCAGAGCTTGAATTTTAGGAGGGTGGAACCGCTCCGTGAAGCTGGGGGAGGCACAGGGCATCATGAGAGCCAGGGCAGGGCGCCAGCAGGAAACAGATGTATTAAATCTTCAGCCCCAGTATGTGAACCCTAGCAAAAAAACGCACCCGCACCCCCACACAAAACAAAGCCAAAGCAAAAAAAAACAAAAAAAAAATCACCATTGCAGCAGCATTCGGGATCCCTTGCAAGGGAGCAAGCATGCAGTGGTCCCATCCACAGCCCCCAGTGCTGTCAGGGCGGGGGAAAAAAAAAAAAGGAAGCTAGAAGAGACTATATTGACAGTTTCTTTGAACTAAAAACCTGGTATCATTAATAGGCAATCTAATCAGGTGTTTTATTTTTTTAATTAAATAAGCAATCATGTTATGACAAATGCTGCATATCGCCGGTCAGTGTTCCTCCTCCCCTCCAGAGCTTTGCAATATTTTCCTATGTTATTCTCCTCTGTGCTACCGTCCAACAGATCCAAACAGGGTAAACCGATTGCTCGCACAAGGGAAATGGTGTGTCTGTACATAGAATAAATTGGAAAAAAAAAACCAAACCCTCCTGCTAATCTTCCCTTACAAGCCCCACCTGCTATTTAGACAAGGCCCTGGGTAAACTCCAACCTGGTTTAAGGTTGCAACCTCTTTAGCTGCAGTCAGAGAGGCCGGGCTCAAGTGACTCAAGATCAGATTGATCCTTGTTCAGCCAAGGTTGGAATCTCAACATTCACTCGGGGGGGGGGCAAAAAAATAAAATGAAAACCACGCCTCTAGAGCGTGGCTGAGTTTTGCTTTTTGTTTTGTTTTTTTCTGGGTGGTTTTTTTTTCAGTTTTGATTTTTTTTTTTTTTTTTGCCAAAGGGTTGCAGAAACACAGCTCTCCGCTGAAGAACAAGTTTTGAAAATTATATACTTGCAAGAAGAGCTCAGATTACAGGGCGAATTCACGAAAGGTTAACAAAGCTGGCTCCCAGGGGACAGACCTAACGGAAGCCGCGCTTTAACAGCCCCCAAAAAAATAATGTTTACCCATCTTTTCTCACAACAAGTGGTGCTCTTTAAAGGCTTTTCAACCCTAGGAGCATGCATTGACACCCAAAGGATGGCGGGGAAAGTCGAGCAGCAGGGTCGGTGGCAGACCGAGGACAATCCCCGTTGATTTCACCCCGTTGTTACTAATTAAATGAGTGACACCAGTGGAGCTATCGCCCTATCTCACACACATAGCCACGCTGCCGTTGCACTGACTTTCCTTATGGGCAGCTCCCGGGGCAAGAAGTTTGTCAGTGAGAAACACCCTGCCCTGTACCTCCAACGGTGAGGAGAAGGGGGGGGGACAGGCAGTGCTTGGCTGGACCATCTTCCTCTGGGCAGGAAGGAGAAAAAGCCAAAATATAGGAAAACTTGGTTAAAAGGAGTCACTGGGAAGCTTGCAGATGGAACCAGCAGAGGAAGATGTGATAGAGGAGTAGAGTTTAAGACTTGATGAGCTATCAGACACTTACGGAATCATAGAATTGTCTAGGTTGGAAGGGACCTTTGAGATCATCAAGTCCAACCATCAACCTAACGCTGCCAAAACCACCTCTAAACCATGTCCCTCAGCACCACGTCTACACATCTTTTGAATACCTCCAGGGATGGCGACTCCACCACTTCCCTGGGCAGCCTCTTCCAATGCTTGTTTAGGGCTGCTTCTGGATGAGCTACTGGACATGTTTCTATCACACATCAAGCCCTTCCCCTGCCATGCCCTGACACCCCCGGCACTGTTTGATGGCCAGGATGGTCCTGCAGCCCCACCCACAGGGACCACCATCCCCACGGACCAGACAGGCATATCCAACCCCATGGAGCATCCATTGGGTGCTTTGCCATCCTCCCCCCACCCCTCCGCCGTGCCTCACCTTCCGGGTGCTGCCGCTCTTCAAGGCTTGCAGGAGGACGAGACCATCGTCCCCTTCCCCACCACCGGCCGGGCTCTCCTCCTCGGGGGGCATCATCTCCAGGGGCGCAGCATCCACAGGCTGAGAGGGGGTGGGGTGGGCCCACAGCTGGGGGCTCCCGCCTGGCCCCACAGGGTGGCTTTGGGGATCAGCGTCCCCTCCTTGGGATTCTCTGGTTCTTCTGACCTAACCCTACACCTTTCTAGCCCCGAGGCACGGGGGGTTCAGAGTCCTTAAACCCTCACTAGCCCCTGCCCTCTGATGCTGCAGACCCCCAGGCACCCAACATCTGGCTAGACACAAGCCCACAGCCCGCTTCTCCCCTTCCCAACCTACCCCAGTTGGGGAGGGGAGAATACAAACCCCCAAAGACCACCCTCGCAGAGCTACCCCTGCTGGGGTGGGGTGGGCAAAGCCCCAAACCCCCTTGGGAGAGGTATACCAGTTGGGGAAGATCCCCC
>NW_009647760.1:1254846-1261331 GCF_000708025.1 Charadrius vociferus | reverse complement strand
GGTGCAATAAGGCAGCGCGCATTGTGCACCCACCTTTCAGCCCGGTCCAGCTGCCTTCTGCCCCAATGCCATGACCCAGGTGCTCCCCTTGGTCACAACATGCCCCCCCCCCCAACAAAAAAACCCACCCTCAACATCTGGATGGTGGTTTTGCAGCTGGCACAGCTGCCAGAGCAATTCTGCACCACCTGGGACTGCTGCGCCTTTGCTCTGCCACAGCCATGAGACGCTGCTCCCATACAAACCACAATATAATGCAAAACACAACGCAAAAATAAATAAAAACATAAAGTAAAATCCACTTTCTTACTTTTTTTCCAGCCCGATACAGGCAAATCCTATCCCATTTTCCCCGCTCAGAGCCGTATCGTTGAGCCAGGGAAGGGTTTTAACCTCAACCACTCTAATAAAATAAGAGTCGGACTGGGCAACGGCGTTAAAGCCGGCAAAATTTTACGGAAAAATATCCAGGGGTTGGAAAAATCCGTTTCCCGAGATGCACAGGGGCCCCTAACACACACAGCGCCCGGCGTGGGGACACTGAGCTGCGTTGTCACCGGCGTGTGTCACCACAAAAAGGTCCTTTAGTCTTTACCAGGACCTGGCTTTATTTTTTTTAATGAAGTTAACGAGACTGTGCTTAGGCGTGATGAATCCTATTCACGTCAATAGGGCACGGGGAACACCGGGCAGATTCAGCTGTTTAACGAGGGGAAAAAAACAATTAGCCCAGCATATATTAAACCTTTTAATAGTGCGTGAATTTATTTTATAACTACCTAAATATATTAAACCATTTCCACCTTTCCCAGCCAATTTTTCCGTGCTGGGGCTTCAAGGATTGCGCGATCCCGGGGAAGGGAGTATGTTAGGATGGACTTTTCTCTCCCTCCTGGATTTCCCAACCTGAAAGGAGGACTAGAAAAGTGGAATTGCTGTTTAATCTGGAATGACAGCAATGCTTTTCCGGGTGAATATTGCAGCGTTTTGCAAAGAAAAGTGCTTTTGATCGTGCGGCCGCCACCGTCTGCGCACCGGGGAGCATGTAGGATGAGGTATTTATTCCTTCGTTAATAAGGGAGCTGCCTTCAGCTTGATTGCGATCGACAGCTCGTGGGATATTGTCACCGACACGGCCCTCGACGGCTCACCGTGATGTCACCGAACAGTGCAGGGACCCCATCCGCAGTCTGGTTTTCCCTGAAAATGCACCAAACCCCCTTTGTGGTCCATGTTCCCCCACCGTGGAGCCCTGGATGGAGCCATCATCCTCCTCCCGTCTCCCCCATTGCGAAGAGTATCTGCAAAGGGAAAATATATAAAAATATAAATATATAAACCCTATCTTGTTATTAAGAGGTTTAACCCAGTTTGTGTTTGGGTAGGATGTATAGGGAAACCGGAGCTGGTTTAAGTCAGGAAAGGTTTCTCCCAGCTCACCCACCCTGCAGACCCCATCGGTTCCCATCATGGATGTCCCAACTGGTGTGGAAAGCTTGGGAGAAACCTTCACCAAACATCAGGGCTGAATATATGGGACCCAGGATAAAAATGGAAGAAAATCAAATATACGCCGGTCCCTGACTTGGCAGAAGACGGCCGAGAGCAAACAAGCCCCGGCATGAAGTCGTCCTCTCCTGCTCCCTGCCCCGGGGCTGGCTCCCATCCCTTGACAACTTTTACTCATCCAGCAAGAAAGGTGGCTTGGATGCCTTTTCCCCGAGTGGCGCAACGGGGATCAAAGAGGTTTTCCCGGAGCCAGCCCTGTCTCCAGGGGTTTCCGCTCCCGGCCGCAAACCGGGCGGCATCTTCCCAGGGGAACGTGTGGCCCCGCTACTCACCACAGCTGAGATTCTCAACATGGAACGATGCCTTTTTTGGGGGAGGCCTCAAAACTCCTGAGTTTTTTGAGGAAAGCTTGTTTTTCTTCATGCTGTGTGAAGCCTCTTTGCACCAGCCCCTTTCCAACAGCGTCACTTCCACCAGGGTGGTGAGATACTGGCCCAGAGTTGCCCAGAGAAGTTGTGGGTGCCCCATCCCTGGAGGTGTTCAAGCCTAGGTTGGACGGGGCTTTGAGCAACCTGGTCTAGTGGAAGGTGTCCCTGCCCATGGCAGGGGGATTGGAACTAGATGATCTTCAAGGTCCTTTCCAACCTAAATCACTCTATGACTCTCTGAGGTTGAGACTATTTTGAGGCTCAGCTGCAATGAGGTGCTTGATGGCAACCTGGGCAGGTGAAAGCAATGGACCCACCTGCATGAAGAGAGCTGGAGAGGAGTAGGATGGGTGAGGGCTTCAGGATGAGGGTTGTGGGCTACAGCATACAGCACTTTGCAGGATCTGGCCTCCACACCCAGTGTGTGGGCTCAAAGACCTCTTCAAACCCAACCATGCAGCTCTGATGGGTAAGAGGCAGCTGAGAAAAGCTGAGTTTGGGGACTAATTTAATCTAATTGCGGGGGGGACATCTCTTGGGAGGGAGGTGTTCCTACACTATTTTTAAAACAGTGTGTTTGGCCCTATCTTCTACCTGAGCCATGCAAAGCATTTTCCTCCTAGCAGGTCTCCTTGCCAAGGAGATGCTGGCTGGGGGTTCTCCTCAAATTCAGGTTTGGGGCTAAAACTTCATTTCCCAGGGTGCATCTTGAGGTTGAAGTCTCCAATCAGGGGTGAGGGAGTCTTTAAACAAGCCGCCTGTGGGGGGGCATTGCCATTAGGGGGGAGCTGGGTAAGGGGGTGAGGTCTTTTTAAGTCTGGGTGGCTTTGAGGAAGCATGTCATGCTGTGCTGAGTGAGTGCAGGCCCACCAGCAGCTGCAAGTACTCACGGCTCAGCGAAGGCTGGTAAAATATGGAGGGTTTTGATGTGTTTTCTACTCCTTGAAGTTTGCAGGATGTCTCATGGTGCTCTGTAGCTTGTCTTTCTCTCCTTGAAAATCTACTTTTATGGTTGAGGTTCTTCATGGGTGGGAACCACTTGGGTGTTGTTTGATTACGATCTTTATTTCTTGCATTCTCTGAGGCCTTGAGTTTCCAGGGGGAGTAGTGATTTGGGGGGAGGTCTGGCAGCTTCAGCCATGAGAAGAAGAGAGACAATAGCTGGGTGATGGTAGCCCAGATACGCACTTTGGCAGGGGGAGTCAATATCTCAATTTTGCTCTTGTTTCTTTATGGTTTTTATTATTTTCCATTGTTGTGATGTAATTAGGGCCTGGATAATATTTGCTGCATACCCTGGGCTGTTCTGAGGGTGCAAATCCACCCCAGTGCACAACCCCCATCTGTCTCTCCTATGAGGACAGGCTGAGAGAGTTGGGGGTGTTCAGCCTGGAAAAGAGAAGGCTCTGGGGAAGACCTTATTGCAGCCTTCTAGTACCTAAAGGGGCTACAGGAGAGCTGGGGAAGGACTTTTTATAAGGGCAGGTAGCGATAGGATGAGGGGTAATGGCTTCAAGCTGGAAGAGGAGAGATTTAGATTAGATATGAGGAAGAAATTTTTCACTCTGAGGGTGGTGAGGCACTGGAACAGGTTGTCCAGAGAACTTGTGGCTGCCCCATCCCTGGAGGTGTTCAATGCCAGGTTGGATGGGGCTTGGAGCAACCTGGGCTGGTGGGAGGTGTCCCTGCCCAGGGCAGGGGGGGTGGAATTCGATGATCTTCCAGGTCTCTTCCAACCTAAACCATTTTATGATTCTACCTAGTTGGAGCTGTGAATCCCTATGTTATCAGGGGGGTGGATGTTCCTTTTATTTTAGCAGCAATTTTATTTTTACCAACTCTGTCAGCAACATGGGAACTGATCTCCAAGGCTTTTCCATTTGATGCTCTACTTGGGTCCTTGTTAAAGCTGAGCTTGACCCTGTGGGTGGCTGCAAACTCCAGGGTTGAGTTATAGAGTGAGCATCTGTTGGGGTTTCCCCTGAGAGCAAAACTGGGGAGTTACCTGCCACCCGCTGTCTCCATCATGTCGTAGTGACCATCCTTGGGGATGCTGCCTTAACCCCGTATCACATCTCAAAGAGCTGGTGGATGACAGAGCCATGGGGGTCTCAAGGGCCAGTGGGATGAAGACCGGCAGCAGGTGGGTACCATGGGGACATGGCAGGGGATTTTGGGGGAGGCCTCCAGTGTTACGTTATCATGCTTGCTGCAGCTGGCTTTGTTGCGCAGCTCAGCCCTAAAGTGGTCCCTTCAGTGGAGAAATCCTTCCAAATTTCCTTTTGGGAGCCCTTGTTTTGGTGCTGCTGAACACAAGGGTTAGGTGGTGTGGCATCATGCCATGGCTTATTTCCACCACCAAGGGGTTTGCTGCAGGTATTACCTGTGTGGCCTCAGGGGGATGAATTCACTCTTGTCCCCAGGAAGCGAAAGAACGAGTTGGGGAAGGGGCAGGAGGTACCAAAGGTTCCCAGGGGAAAGGCTGTGAAGAAGGATCCGGAGGAAATGCCATGCTTGGTGCAGGTACCAGCCAACCCTCGCCATGCCCAGGCATTGGGGTGACTTGTATGACTGTCCCCAATGTTTTGTGGGCATTCAACCCAGTGCACAGACTTCCTTCTCTCTTATGCTGTTCTGTCCTGACGTGCAGCCCGCTGCGATAAAAGGGAAGAAGAAGAAATTGCCAGAGGTCAAGGAGAAGCCGCTGCAGGAAAACATCATCAGCAGGTAACTCCTTGGCTGGATGGAAGAGCTGATGGTGGCAGACAGGGAGGAGATGGCATGAGTGGGACTTTGTGACCCCCATGCTGGGGTTTACTCCAGAGTTGTGCACGGGAGCGCTGTGTCCAACTCTGCTCTCTTTGGGCTGCTTTGATTATCAAAATGCTTTTTAATTGAGGAAAATCTTGTGTTCTTTCTCTCCCTCCTTTTGGGCCAAGAAGCTCTCTAAAGCAAGAGGCTGCAGAAGGGAAAGGTCTCAGCTTGAGCCTATGCGATGGGGTCCAAGCAGAGGAGGGAGATACATCTGGGTTGGTATGTGATGGTCTCCACACAGGACTAAGGAGCACTCATGTGGTTTGCTCTCAAAGGAGCTGTGAGGATGGCGTCCTACAACTTGTGGTTGTGTGCAAGCCCCTAAAAGGGATCCTTTGAGCATCTTGAATTAAATTAAAGAGTAAATTGCCTGAAGCTCAGATGCATGAGGCATTGGGATTGAATCAGTCACATTTTGGGGTAGCACTAATGGGGAGCACCAGGACATGGGTGACTGTCACTTGCCAAGCACGAGGTTGGGATTGGTCTCATCTTGTCAGCATCCCCTTTCTGAGGTATTTGGTCTTCCCTGCTGTTCTTGGGGATTATAGAATGATAGAATGCTTTAGGTTGGAAGGGGCCTTAAAGATCATCTCGTTCCAGCCCCCCTGCCCTGGGCAGGGACACCTCCAACCAGCCCAGGTTGCTCAAAGGCCCGTCCAACCTGGGCTTGAACACCTCCAGGGATGGGGCAGCCACAGCTTCTCTGGGCAAGTGTCTCATTACCCTCAAAGTGAAAAATTTCTTCCTGATATCTAATCTAAATCTCCCCTTTTCCAGTTTGAAGCCATTCCTCCCTGTCCTATCACTACGTGCCCTTGTAGAAAAAAGTCCCTCTCTAGCTTTCTTGTAGGACCTCTTCAGATACTGGAAGGGGCTCTAAGGTCTCCCCAGAGCCTTCTCTTCTCCAGGCCGAATAACCCCAACTCTATCAACCTGTCGATGTTGCTGGAGAGCACAAATCTTGGCTGATTATCTTCCCCCCCTGCTCTTTTCTTTGCCCGCATTAACATATCATGCTTGTCCTCTTGGTGTGTAAAACCAGCAGAGATGCTTTTGGCCTTCCCCACGATGAGTCTTTGTCCCTCCCGCAAACAGTGTATGAAACGTCAGCAAACTCTGCTGGATGGATGCAACCAGAGCTGCAGCCTTGAAACCCCCCAAGGGTGCCCACGGTCGGTGTCCTGGTGTTGCCGGTGTTCCTGGGGCAAGCGCCAGGCAGGAATTTTTTTGGAAGATTGTGGCTGCTCTTGAGTTCACCAGCCTGATTTCTGACAGTGGCGGAAGGATTGTGAATACGAGAGCAGGCGTATTCCCAGGGAACGAAAGTGTATATTGCCATAACCAACCTATAATTAACTCAGGCTTTTTTTTTTTTTTTTTCCCACCTTAATGAGTTAACCCAGAAGCTTCTCAACATCAGCTTTCAAAGAAACATCCCTGTGTGGTTTTGGCCTCCCTTGAAAGCCTTTGAAAGAGAAACTTGGGGAAGTCAGAATTTATAACGAGAGCCTCCATGCTTGGCCTGCATCAGGTGAAGCTGGGATGGGTTTCAGGGCGCTGTGTGGTTAGACGTAGCCTTGCACGGCCAGGAGCAGAAGAACCTGGCTTCAGCTTTGAAAACAAGCACGCAAATGGTGTGATAATATTTCTGCTGGTCACGATGGGTCAGCTCTTAGCGCTCTGAGTCCCCTCTGAGCTCGTTTTCTTCTAGGTCCTGTCCCTGTTTTTCCC
>NW_009647760.1:1246285-1254831 GCF_000708025.1 Charadrius vociferus | reverse complement strand
TGTCCTTGCCCTCTGTTCACCCTTGTTGTATTTCCCACCCTATGGCTTTGCCCCCCACCTCTCTTTCCCCCTTACTATCTGCTCTGAGGGGCATTTGATCTTTGAAGGGCCAAGTTGGCGTGGGTGCACATAAGCTGTCATTTGATGCATCTTTGTTTTGGAGCCCTCCCATCCCGTCTACCGTTCTGGACCGGTGTCCCCGATAGCAGCAATGCATTTAATGAGCAGGTGGCTGAGGAGGGGTGATAGTTTTCATGTATTTGCTCTATAAAATACCTTTTCAGTGTTGTTGAAAGCGAGATAGGGATTTCCCAACCCCATAAAACCTCGAAGTTCTCCTCATGCGTGGAAACACTTGCCATTCTGGGCTCCCGGTTGCTGGCTGAGGTAGCTGAGGAAGGGCAAGGCAATGCCAGTGGGACATGGGTACTGTGGCCTGGTTGGCTGCCATCGCAGGGGCTCAAGGCCAGGCTAGGTGCTCAAGGCCAGGCTGGACGTGGCCTTGGGCAGCCTGGTCTAATGGGAGGTGTCCCTGCCCATGGCAGGGGGGTTGGACCTAGATGATCTTCAAGGTTCTTTCCAACCTAAACCATTCTATGATTGCTTGGGATTGATGCTGCTGTTGAGGTACCTGTGCTAGCTAACATCTCCACTCTTAATATTTTTCAGACCAAATCCACCCTCCACCAAGGGCTGTTAGTGGGACTGAAAGACTCTTCAAGGTAAGTTGGGTTACTTCCTGAATGCTTTTTGCCCAGAGAACTGGAAATTTGTCTCTTTCTCTTCTTGTTGTGGGGTTGCATCGCCCTAGTGTTCTCTCCTGCATCACTGAGACCACCCTGCTGATGATGCCTTCACTGGGCAGCTTGGCCATGTCCTGGGGCCTTCAGTGACCTAAAAGCTTGCCAAAAGCATCACAAGTGGAATTTGAGGCCCCATCCTGGGATCTGAGGGTGGAGAGGGAGGCTCCTGGCCCCATCCAACCTCCCCAAGGATGCTCGAGTCAGCAGGGCGCGATCGCTCGGATGCACATACCTACATAAATACCGAGGTAGGCGGTGGGGAAATGCTAGTGGGGACAACCAGCCTCGCAAAGCCTGGGAAAAGGGTGTTTCTTTCTCTTGTCCCATGCTAGATCTGGGCAGAGATAGGAAGCTGAATTCATAAAGCTGTCCTGTAGCAGGCTAATCCTCTCTGCGTCTTAAAGGCAGGGGCTTTCATGTCCGGTGAGAGGCCTCTAATAAGACCTTCTGGAGAAGGAGCCGATCCCAAAAGGTGGCAGGACTTTAACTTCTGAGTCATGAATCTGCTCGGCTGCTAATGAGATTGGAAGGGCTGAGCATGTTTTGCTGGACTTTTTGCCCTAATGAGTTTAGTGGAGATTGTGTAACGCGTGTTCCGGCTGCGTAGAAAAAGCATCCGGCCCCTGTTTCTTCTGAGAACTTGTTGCCTCCATCCTAAGAGGGTTTGAAGGCTTTCTTCAGCCCTGTGTCAATCAGATGTCCCATAGCCTGGCAATTTAGCATCAGCCTAAATGATCTTTTAGAAAAGGGCCAACAAAATCTCCCTTTCCCTTGTGGAAACCTTGTGTTTTGGCTAAAAGCGGAAATTGTGGCTCTCCCCTCTTTGTGCTCACCTGGATGTGCAGGAGAGCTGTCACCATACTCCTTGGATGGAGAAACCTGTCTTCCCAGCGCCTTCTGGGGTGGCATTGGGGCAACTGGATATGTTTCCAAACTGGCCCTACTGAGGGGTGCCAGGAGAGGGGAAGGGCAGGTTATGAGTCTCACCCATGGGCTGGTGCAAGAACCTGAACTTGGCACTAAGCTTGGCTGGCATGGGCTAGAAGAATGTGGCTCTGGTGGCTTTTCACCTGCTGCCCTGACCTGCTGGCCTGGAAAAGCTGGGTTTTTTTGTGGTGGTGCTGGTCACAAGCTGGGGATGTAATGCTCTGTAGCCTGGTGGGCATTTCACTCGGTTGGGAGGTGGCCATGACTCAACAGGGACAGCCCCAAGTTTCACCTCAACCATGTGGAGATGTAGGTTCAGTCTGGCTTGGTTTAGGCTGTGCTTGCTATTCCCTTGCTGATCTCTAGCTTTGCTTTCCTGGAATGCAAACAACTTGAAGATGAGGTACCCAACTCCCTGCTTGGCTTGGAGAAGCCTTGAGAGAAAGTATTTTATAGGGGCAGGTTGGTGTTTTATATTGTTGATATTTGCAAGTCCCACAGAAATCCCCCAAATTCACCTGACCTCTTTGCTGACCCAGGAAACATTCCTCCATTCCCCACCCATATCGCTGATGGTGGAGGTCATGGTTACGGACACCCCTGGTCCTCCAGCTTGTTGCATTGATGAGGCTGTATCCTTCCCTGTTGTACCAACGCTCAGGCTGTCTTCTTGGGGGGAGAATGGGGGAGCCTGTCCCCATACTCCCAGGAGATATGTCCCATCAGAAGGTCTCATCCTCCAGCATGCCCACAATGCCCAGCCTGGTGCCATCTCTGTCCTACTTTCTGTTGGTGCTGCCAAACATTGCAAACCTGTCCCTTTCTCTGGGCAGAGGTGTCTCTGGGGATGTTTTCTTGGGGTCTCCTCCATTTGGTTGGAGACCTTGTGCTCATTTGAGCTTTCTCATCCTGTAAGCTGCAACCTGGGGGCATCCTGTTCCCGTGAGGACCAGTCACAGCTGCTTTGGGGTATCTCCATTCGCCGCAGCATGCAGGGTGCTGCCATGCTTGAAGGGAAACAAGGGCTTGTTTGGGAGCAGTCCACTCATTTTGCATGTAAGAGGTCGAGGCTGCCGCTCACCCATGTGGTGGGAAGTGACTGTGCTTTTGCCGTAGGTCGCAGCACAAAGCTCAGAGAACGGGACCCACAGCAGGACAGCGGCTGTCAGCGACCAAGGCTGGAGTTGAGGTAGGAAAGACAGGAGGGGATTGTCACCCCCCAGATCAAATCCTGCACATCCTTTTGCATCTCCTTTGAGCACCTGAGCTTTGGGATAATTGCTCTCCTTCCCCAGCTTGAACCTTTCATGCCTTCTGGCTTCTTCCCACAGGTCCCAAAGCCGAGCGATGGTGTTGCTGGTGGGGCTGCGTCCCTCTCTGGAGAGCCTGGGGCTTTGGAGATGGATGGGAGGGTCACCGGTATGAGGGAGGGTGAGAAGAAGGAGCTGGACCCCCCTGTCCCGCAGCAGCAAGAGGATGGCCGAGACTCAAAAAGGAAAAAAGAAAGAGAGAAGAAGCAAGAGAAAAGGCAGCAGCAGGAAAAGGGATTGCTGAGAAAAGGAGGGAGCGAGGAGGATGAAGTTGAGGAAAGCCACAGCGATGCGATGGAGGGCATCGAGGAGGAGGGTGCTGATGGGGACAGGGACTGGGCAGGGGGACACAGCAGAGCCAAGCAAGGGAGCAGCAGCACCCGGGGACGGGGTGATGGGAGGCAAAAAGGGGAGAAGGGGAAAGCACAGAAGCACAAGAAGGTGAAAACAGAGGGGGTGGAGAAGATGGGGAAGAAGAAAACAAAGAAGAAAAAAATGTCTGAAGAGGAGCAAATGCTGGAAAAGATGGATGAGGAAGGAGAGAAAGGAGTGGGAGAGGGACTGGAGGAGAGAGATGGGGTGGGAAAGGAAAGTGAACATGGGAAAAGAATAAAGGAGGAGGAAGAGGAGGTGGATGGGAAAGGGGACGAAGGATGGGGAGAGACCCAGAGCACAGAGGTTGGGCAGGAGGTTGAGGAGGATGAGGCAGGGATGGGAGATGGGCCGGGGAAAGAGAAAAAGCCAAAGGAGGAAACAAAAGAGAAACGGAAGAAGAGCAAAGAGAAGAGTGAAGAAGAGAAGACCCCAGGGAAAACCCGGAAAAGGAAATCTAAGGAAGAAGGGGAAGAAAAGAACAACAAAAGGCCTAAAAAGGAGGGGAAAGAGGAAGAAAAGAAAGAAGAGGCAGAAAACAAATGGAAATGGTAAGTGTCCTGCATGCCTTTGGCCTGTGAGCAGGTCTAACATTGATGCAATTGGGGTTTTAGTTTTAGTTCTTAGGGTAAAACGATGAAAATTTTTTTCCTTACAATTTTTAACTGCTCTGCTGTATTTTCTTAAGCCTTGAACTCTGCACTCTTGGCAGGAGGAAGGGGGGGGTGGGGTGGGGAAGAGATGAGGGGAGGTCCTGAATACAAAATAGTATTTGTGTAATAGGATTTTTGCTCTTATAACAGAATATACAATACCTATTCCTCCTGAAATGGCTTTGCTGGTGTCCAGCCAGGGAAGGGAGATGCTTGTGGCTGGTGGAAGATGATGATCCCCATAACCCTCTGTAACAAATCGGCTTCCAAGACAGTAGGACCCATATCAGGCAGCTGTAGAGGATATAAATGGGCTGCAATTTCTTTTTTTTTTTTTCTTTTTTTTTTTTCTCCCCTCTCTTTGCAGCAATTTTTTGGATGATCCAGGGAAGCTTTTTGGCAGGAGAGAATTGGGAAAGGGTGTATGAGTGAGGCTGGAGGATCATAGATTCTGTAGTGCATCATAGGATGCTGTATTTTTTATTTTTTTTTGAGGTTGCAGGGAGCGGTGGCTTTAGCCACTTGGTGTCACTCTCTCCCAGAGCACCCCAATATCTGGGGCAGAGAAGGTGTATTTAGGGGGCTGGATGATTTGGGAACCTGTCCTAAACCTGGGCTGTGTGGACCTGCTAGGATGTTATCCCAGACAGGGATACCCATGGGTACCTGGACCTTTAGGACCACTCTTGTGGGGGGCACCGGGTGGCATGAAAAGTGGGACTATGCAGCTTTTTTCGTTAGGTAATTTGTTTTTTGGGGGGCTGCAGCCTGGCACGGAGGTGAGAGACAGGTACGTAGCATCAGCTCGATTTGCAGCAGTTTTGCCCCAAAACACATGTGGGACTACATTTCCCACAAGGCTGCGCTACCTCGGCACGTGGGGAGCGCCACAACCTTGGACCGCTTGGCCGCCTTGGTGGCTTGTCATGGCGATGCCTTGGGCACCACCACTGCCATGCCCCAGCGGGTAGCGAGGTGCCAGGTCAGGATGCTTGGGGTGACCTGGACATCCACCACCAGCCTCGCTGTCTATCTGGGCGGTCGGTGGCATGTACCGGCATCTCACCTCTTCGTTTCTTGGCTGCGGGGTCCGTCCCCACCGGCTCACCCCCATTTGCCTCCGGCCAGGTTCGGGGGGCTGCAGCAGGTGAGTGCAGGCGATGCTCTACCGGGATGCGGGATCGCATGGGTTTGGGAGGAGAATCAGAGCCCTTCTAGCATCCCACAAATCATCCTTACGGCTGCCTGTCTCTGAGATGCTTTTGGCCAAGTTTTTTGTAGCTTGTTGATATATCTTTTTTTTTTTGTTTTAATACATTTTCTCCCCCCCCCAAATGTTTTGCTGGCACAATGCGCTCTTTGATGCGATTGATTTATTCCACCCCATTTCCTGTGGGGAGGAGAAAGGTCAGAAATGCTTCCGGAGCACCACTGAGCAAAAAACACGGGTTTTCTTTTGTTGGTTTGGTTGTTTGTTTTTTTTTTCGCTTCCCCGGGGTGAAATCTTGCTGGGTTTTCCCAGCAATCCTTGTTTTCCCGGTGATGCTGGGGGTTAACGGGCCAGTGTCTGCCTGGCTGGCGCTGAGCCCCGAAGGGTGCGGATCCCTTGCCAGTCCCGTGTACTGCCATCAGCAAACATGTCTCCAGCGAGTTTCTTGTGCCCCTGACCAGGATGGGTGTTTGCATTAATATTTTTTTTCTTTTTTTTTTTTTTTTTAATTTTTTTTTAAAATCCTCATTTCTCAGCTAAGGCTTGCAGTGACTTTAAAATCCGAATTGCTCTGCAGGGGGGAGAGGTGCTTTAAGGTTTTTATTTGCGTTAAGACCGGAGGTACAAGTAGTATGGGGTGGTGGTCTCCCAGCTACGGAATGCAGTGTGAGCTCTTCCTCTGGAGCTTTTTTTGTGTGCTTTTAAAAAAAAAAAAATAATAATGCTGTTGAGATCTGGGGAGGAAAGGGATGTTTTCACCCTCACAGCCTTTTTGGTGCAAAGTGAGCAACCTTTGTGGCTCAGCGGTGGAGACTCTGTGCCTATCCCTGTGGATGGATGGGTCGGCCAAATCCTTTTGCTCTACCCCTACGTTCCTCCATGTCACTGTGCTGAGCAGGTCACCTTCCTCAAGACACCTTTCCCTGGGTTGCATTGCAGCATTCCTTGTTTGAAAGCATGGGGAAACTGAGGCAGTAGCAGAGATGACAGGATTTCACCCGGGTTTTGTGTCAACCCTTGCTGCTGACAGAGCATCTTCCTAGTGTGACCTTGGGAGAAGGTCCTGGACCCCAAGGTGGGGATGCTCTCGTGAGTCTCTGTGCATCTCTCCCAGGTGGGAAGAGGAGAAGAAAGAAGATGGGGTAAAGTGGACACAACTGGAGCACCGAGGACCCTACTTTGCTCCCCTCTACGAACCGCTGCCTGATGATGTGCAGTTTTATTACAATGGTATGTCCACCTGGTGATCGGGCAGGTGGAGTTGTCCTCTGCCTGGATAAAGAACCCTCTCTTTTATGGGACAGGGGGAAGTATTGCAGACCACAAATTATTAAAAGGGCCTAAATATGATGGAGAGGGTCCAGCAAAGGGCTACAAAGATGATGAGGGGACTGGAGCATCTCTCTGATGAGGAAAGGCTGAGGGACTTGGGGCTTTTTAGTCTGGAGAAAAGACGACTGAGGGGGGATCTTATCAATGCTGATAAATACCCAAAGGGAGGGTGTCAGGGGGATGGGAACAGTCTCTTTTCAGTGGTACCCAGTGACAGAACAAGGGGTGGTGGGCAGAAACTTGAACGTAGGACATCTCAACCTGAGGAGAGACTTCTTTCCTGTGAGGGTGGCAGAGCAGTGGCACAGGCTGCCCAGAGAGGTGGGGGAGTCTTCCACTCCTGGAGCCATTCCAAACCCGCCTGGACGCCGTCCTGTGCAACTGCTGTAGGTGCCCCTGCTCTGGTAGGGGGTGGGACTGGATGATCTCCAGAGGTCCCTTCCAACCCTGACCATTCTGTGAATCTGTGATACCCAGTTGGATAAAGCCTGAAGTGTGGGTTAAAGCTGGAGGATTTTGCCTGTGGTAGGAGTTATGGGGTTATTGCATCCCCTCCATGCAGAGCACCCTGGGACAGGGGGAGGGTTCCTGTGTGGCTGCCTGCAGCTGGTTTTAGGGTGCTGTAATGCAGCCATGTGTGGATCTGGGACTTGCACCTCTTCTCACGGCCTCTCCTGGCTGCAGGACGTGCGGTGGTGGGGCTGGACCTTGAGGTTCTCAAGGGGAAGCAATGTATCTTGATGCTGTTGCCTGAAGTCCTTGTGTACCTCTTGTGAAGATGGACTGGAGACAAAAAAAAATATGCAAAAAAAAAAAAAAAAAAAAAGCCCCAAACTGTTCCTTTAAGATGGGTTTTAGCTATAAGTCAGCTCATGCCTGGTTTCCCTTCAAGCTGGAAAATGTGACTTGACTTCTGAGACATGCAGTTTGCCTGTCCCATGGCCTCAGTGGCTGATGCATCACTTGCCCTCCAAGATACTGCAGTGTTTGGCCTGGCTGCTCCCAGTTCCTGGTTGTGACTCCTGATGTTGTCCCCAGGGCCACCATGCATCACCTGACAGCAACTCAGTGCATCAGTGAAGGGTCTGAGACTGGCAGGACAGATCTGTGTCTCTGATGTCCTCCTTGGTTTCCCACCACGCCTGCTGGGCTGTTTTTCTGCGAACTGTGTTTTGATGGATTAAGTGAAAGAGGCAAGAAGGACCTTGGGGCTTTAGCAAGGGATGCTGGAGGTGGAAGAAGACCGCAGTCCCATGGGGTCTTGGTTCTTCTCAGCCCTCTCGCTGGGGTTTCCTATACCTTACTTTTTTTTTTACAGTAGAAAAAGGCCAATTTGGGGAAATGAGGTGCCTGGCAACGCTGTCACCAGAGGGCACTGCTGGGACATCGATGGGGCTGTCAGATGGCTCTATGAGGAGGAGCCCTGGCAGCTTTATGGTAGTCTTGCATAAGGTTTGGACCTTCTCTGTGGCCTCTGAGCTGTTGGAGACCCATCTGTGTGTTGTGTGTATCTAGGCTGGTGGCTTTGGCCTGGGATCTTGAGTGACATTGGCTTGTTTGCTAAAAGGTGTCACTGTTCTTGGATGGAAAAATTGTTAGTGGACGGCAGGAAGACCAAGTTGGAAGGGACCACAGCTGAGCTGGTGTATGTAGGTCATCATGGGGCTGCTATAAGGTTGTGACTGAGCATGACCTGCAGTTCAGGTGGAGGTCAGGAATCCTATAAAACAGAGTGCCTGGTGCAGGCAGGATTGAACCATCCCCTGGAGCTCTGCAAGGTGCTTTTCTCGCTGCATGCCCACAAAAGCTATTTCGAAGTATTGGTTTCCTTGGAAGAGTCACAGAATGGTCAGGGTTGGAAAGGACCTCTGGAACCCCTGTGCTAGAGCAGGGTCACCTACAGCAGTTGCACAGGACGGCGTCCAGGCGGGTTTGGAAT
>NW_009647760.1:1231497-1245907 GCF_000708025.1 Charadrius vociferus | reverse complement strand
TGGCCCCACTCTTCTTGATGCCCCCCAGGATGCCATTGGCCTTCTTGGCCACCAGGGCACATTGCTGGCTCATGGTCATCCTGTTGTCCACCAGGACTCCCAGGTCCCTTTCCACAGAGCTGCTCTCCAGGAGGTCAGCCCCCAACCTGTACTGGTGCATGGGGTTATTCCTCCCCAGATGCAGTACCCTACACTTGGCCTTGTTGAATTCCATTAGGTTCCTCTCTGCCCAACTCTCCAGCCTGTCCACGGCGCGCTGTATGGCGGCACAGCCTTCTAGTGTGTCAGCCACCCCTCCCAGTTCCTTGGCTTCACTGAACTTCATTGCTCTAGCGAAAGAGCTCAGGAGAGGACACTGGCTTTGCCATCTCCAAGAAATGGTCCAAGACCTGCCACACAATCATGCGAGGCTCTTGCGTCTCTATCTGTTGCACAGATCTCAGCCTGTCCAAGTGGGATCCTGGCTAGGCAGCATGGTCCTGAAGTGATCATGGTTAGAAAGCAAATATTTGTCTTGTCCTGTGGAGCCATTAATTTGGGACTCATCGTGGCGCAATAGCTGCTGAAAGCCCTGTGGCTCAGTGACCTTAACATAAATCAGGATTTCCACTCTCCTGGAAAAGAAAACGAAGCGTGTGATTGCAGATGGGCTCTGGCAGCATCCCGGTGTGCCAAGTGCTCTGAGTCTTTATGTGCAGATGAGGCTGTGCCCGGTGCAGGGGTGGGCTGAAGTCTTGCTAGTGTCTGTTCTTACCCCTCATCGCTGTTTTGGCACTGTGGTGAGCATGGGGACTTGCCGAATAACTGCCTGGGGCTGTGGCGTTGGGCTGTCCCCATAACTGATGTTAAAGGTCCTCTCTCTTCCTAGGCAAACCCCTGAAGCTGAGCTTGGCCACGGAGGAAATTGCCACCTTCTATGCCAAAATGCTCGATCATGAATACACGACCAAGGAGATCTTCCAGAACAACTTCTTCAATGACTGGAGGAAGGTACCTTCCCTGGGAGGGCTTCCTTGCTGTCTGCACTCTGCATTAAACGCTCAGCATTAAACCTGTCGTCCCCAGGCATACCCTAGGCTGCGATGTGGGATGGAAGGGATGAGCTTTCTTTGTGGTTTAGTTCTTTATTTATAATCATATGATCATGAGATTCTAAATGACGTGATTGATTTCCTTCTTTCTTGTGGGTTTGGGCTGGGGCTCGCTGTTTGCAGCATCCTTGAAGGCTTCCCGTAGGCACTTGTTCTCCCTCTGAGTTTTAGCGATACTACCTCAGAAAGCAGGTGCTGGGTCTTGCAAACAGCTTCACAAACGATTTGGGGCATGTGTCCCTCTCAAGGACTAACCTCATGGTGCCACGATGCCACGGCTCAGTCCCTAAATAACATCCAGACCCCTGCTAGGGCAGGTCTGCGTGCTCCCAGATACCTTTGGTGCTGCTTCTGCAGTTCCTGCAGGCTGCTTTCAGTCATGCCTGGGGACCACTTGTTTCCACAGCAGAGGTTAGAGGTTGCTCCACCCCAGAGCTGGCTGTGTTTTGCTTCTCTGTGGGTACAGGCTCAGGTGTCCAGAGGCAGCCTGGCCTCCTGCCATGGTAGCTTAAGAAATAAATCAATAGAAATAAATACACATACAATTAAATAGTGGATTAAACAGCCAACTGAGTGACTAAGAATTTCCGGGGTGGTTGCTTTCTTCTGATTTTTTTTTTTTTTTTTTTTTTAAAGAACTGGCATGTGGGTCTCTATTTCATTCTAATTTTTCCTTCTGAGGGTGGTGAGGCACTGGAACAGGTTGCCCAATGAAGTTGTGGAGGCTCCACCCCTGGAGGTGTTCAAGGCCAGGTTGGATGGGGCTTTGAACAACCTGGTCTAGTGGGAGGTGTCCCTGGCCATAGCAGGGGGGTTGGAACTTGATGATCTTCAAGGTCCCTTCTAACCTAAACCACTCTATGATTTCGTTTTCTGTGAAGGAGGGGGATAGGCAGCAGCTCTGTGCAGAGTTGGTTTTGCCTCCTGGCTTTACCCAGCCCCTCTCATCTCTTGCTCAGGAGATGACCTCACAGGAGCAGAAGATAATCAAGGACCTGGACAAGTGCGACTTCAGGGAGATCCACAAGTACTTTGTGGACAAAAGTGAGGCACGGAAAGCACTCTCCAAAGAGGAGAAGCAGGTGAGGACTGTTTCCAGTGACATCTGGGACTGGCTGATATATTTTTGGACTGGACTTGGGGTATTTTGGTTCCTGGTTGCCTCCTTTCCCTGATATGGGACTTTTTTGGCTTTTGGACCAGCTCTGTCTCCATCACCCCCCTCTCCATTAAGTTCACCTGCAGATGCTGCATGTTTCATGGCTTTGCAAAGTATCGGTCATCAATCAGACCATGGTTTGGGTTCCTGTCCTGTCCAGAGGATGGTGAACCTTGCTAAGAGGCTGGTGGCACACAGGCTGGTTCCATCAGCATATCATGCTGGGACAGCATCACTGTCAGGGTTTGCAAAGTGGGTGGAGATGGACCATTTGTTGGGAGTGGGCTTGGACCCATGGCTCACTTCTTCCTCCAACCCTTCGAGCTCTGCCTTTCCAGCCTTGCTTTGTCCGGGGAAGTGAGGGTAGTGATAGGCAGACATGAGTCATGAGGGTTTTGGTTTTATCCTGTGGGATGATGGTGGCATGGTGCTCGTTTCAGAAACTGAAGGAAGAGGCAGATAAGATCCAGGAGGAGTATGGGTACTGCATCCTTGATGGGCACCGGGAGAAGATAGGCAACTTCAAAACCGAGCCACCAGGGCTTTTCCGTGGCCGTGGTGACCACCCCAAAATGGGCATGCTGAAGAAGAGGATCATGCCAGAAGATGTTATCATCAACTGCAGCAAGTGAGTTGCCACAGGAAGAACTCAGCTTGTGGGGCTGCTTTTGGGACTGGGGTAAACAGCACACCTCCTCCACCCGGAGCTGCTGTGGGGTTTTGCTGTCTCCTACAATCACTGCTTTGCACATCCTGAGGCTTGAACTCACTGGAGCCCTTCTGTCATCTCCTGGTCACCCTCAGATGTTGTCTTTGCAGTTAGAGCTGACTCTTAGTTTCTCTGTGGATGTACAGTGGCCAGGAAGCTGGTCAGCAGCTCCCATCTCTCACTGGTGCCCACAATGTTCACCCAACATCAACTTGCAATCACTGCAGTTTGCATCTATGGCCTTCTTGAAGAGGGACAAGTCTGTACTCTTTCTCCTGTGCTTCTCTTCCAAACGAGCCATTCCTCCTCATTTTATGGCTCCCTCGTGCTGGCTGGAAGCATCAGGATACTCACTGGAGGGAGGAAAAGCAGTGATTGGGCTAAAAGTGTTTGCCCTCTAAGTTACGTGAGTTGGATTGGTCTTAAACCACCCATATGAAGACTTTGTGGCCTTGATTCAAAACACTCCCCACCAGTCCAGCAAGTTCTCCTGTTGTCCCCAGCATCCAAACGATAGAGATCTGATCGTGTTGTGGAACAATTTTGGGTGGGCTGTATGTTTTCTGTAAGTAATGCTGCACTGTGGTGACCATCCTTAGCTCGCTGTGAAGAAGCAGTTGAGCTAACTACCTGTTTCTTCTTCGTGGTCTGAGGGCTGTAACCCTGCTCTGCCCACAGGGACTCTAAGATCCCTGAGCCACCAGAAGGGCACAAGTGGAAGGAGGTGCGCTTCGACAACACGGTGACCTGGCTGGCCTCGTGGACAGAAAACATCCAGAACACTTTGAAGTACATCATGCTGAACCCCAGCTCCAAGCTGAAGGTTGGAGTGATGCTGCTGTTCAGGCAGAGCTGTTGGCTTTTTGTGACGTGGAAAGATCGGGGGAAAGCAGAGTTGTGACACACCAACAAAAAAATGTGCTTTTTTTTTTTTTTTTTTCCTGCCCCCCAAAAAACGGGGAAAACTAAACTAAATGGTGTGCCATTGGGTGGTGAGGGGAAAAGAACAGAGATAATTATTAAGCATCAGGCCTGTTCCATGGAATGGAATACTCCTGGCAGAGCCATCCTGGTGCTCATGTGTGTCATGGGAAAGCAGTTGAAAGCCAGACAGGGGCTGAGAGGGCCCACGGGGACCAGAGTTTATGGGGTTGATTCCATTTATGCCAGTAAACAGAGGGTAGGGGGAGGTGGGATCACCATCTGTAGCACCATGGGTGGGAGGGAAAGGTGATTTAAAGCTATTATATGAGCCAGTGATGTGCAATCGCAGCCCAGAAGGCCAACTGTATCCTGGGCTGCATCAGAAGTGGCCAGCAGATCAAGGGAGGTGATTCTGCCTCTCTACTCCACTCTTGGATACAGTACTCCAGGTGGGGTCTCACATCTCTGGAGTCCTCAACATAAGAAGGACATGGAACTGCTGGAGTGTGTCCAGAGGAGAGCCACGAGGATGATCCGAGGGCTGGAGCACCTCTCTCATGAGGAGAGGCTGAGAGAGTTGGGGCTGTTCAGCCTGGAGAAGAGAAGGCTCCGGGGAGATCATATTGCCGCCTTACAGTACCTAATGGGGCTACAGGAGAGCTAGGGAAGGACTTTTTACTGGGGCATGGAGTGACAGGATGAGGGGGAATGGCTTCAAACTGGAAGAGGGCAGGTTTAGATTAAACATTAGGAAGAAGTTTTTCACTTTAAGGGTGGTGAGGCACTGGAACAGGTTGCCCAGAGAAGTGGAAGCTCCATCGCTGGAGGTGTTCAAGGCCAGGCTGGACGTGGCCTTGGGAAACCTGGTCTAATGGGAGGTGTCCCTGTTTATGGCAGTGTGGTTGGAACCCAATGATCTTCAAGGTCCTTTCCAACTGAAACCATTTTATGATTTCCAGTCCTCCATGCAAATAAGGACGCTGCATGCAAGTTGGGCAAGTGCGTTGTATCAGTCCACATTAGTGGTGTCCGAGCAGCAGCGGTCATGGCAGTGCAGTGCTGGACCACTTGGCTCCTCCCTCACTGTGTGCTGGCTGCTAGCTGGTGGAGGACACATCCAGACTATGAGCAGCTCAGACTTGGCCATGATCCCAGCTCTAGCACAGCCAGCAGAGGGCACAGAAACCCTAGATGAGCTGTTTCTGCTCTGATTTTTCCCCTTCATGGATTTATGTGTTGGTTTTTTTTTTTTTCTCAAGAAAACAACAGGGTTTGAGCAGTATTTAGATGCTGGAGGTGTTTCCAGAATGGGGTGTGACTGGTAAGGGTAGAAGGAAGTTGGGGCACTGGGTTTTAGCCTCTCTTTCCAGGGGGAGAAAGATTGGCAGAAGTATGAGGTAGCCCGGCGCTTAAAGGATGTTGTCCACAAAATCCGTGCTCAGTACCAAGCTGACTGGAAGTCCAAGGAGATGAAGAAGCGGCAAAGAGCAGTGGCCCTCTATTTCATTGATAAGGTATCTGTAGCCTCACCCTGTCCCTCAGGTGCCCCATCCCTGTTGAGGTTTGGGCTTTGCTTACCTGATCCACCCCATCCTGTAGGGTTTTTTTTTTGGTGTCTGCTGGTGGTACTAGCCAGGGTTGTTCCTCGTGAGGCATCTGGCAATAATCACAGAGTGTGGTGACTCCTACTATCTGCTGATGCTTGTGTTGAGGATGCGGTTGGGTGGCAGTGCAGGACCTGTACTGTCCTTCCTGGACTTTACCTACTTTTGTGTCTCTGCGTAATGGCAAAGGCCCCTCTGGAGAGCTCGGTAACTTTATTCTGGGGGCATATTTTAGGGTTTCTTAGAGCAGTGAAATAATCTCCTGCTGGAGGCAGTCACTGCTTGGTTTCCATCAGGGTCCCAGTAGCCATTCAGTGAGGCACTGTCTTGAGGAAGCTTTCTTTTTTTCCCCTCCTGGTGTCCACATCCACTTTAATAACCTTGGAAAGGGGATATGAGGTGGGCTGGGATGGATGACTCACTATCTCTTTCCAGCTGGCCCTGCGAGCCGGCAATGAGAAGGAGGAAGGGGAGACTGCGGACACCGTCGGCTGCTGCTCCCTGCGTGTGGAGCACATCAAACTGCACCCCAAGCTGGATGGGCAGGAGCACGTGGTGGAGTTCGACTTCCTTGGGAAAGACTCAATCCGTTACTACAACAAAGTGTCAGTGGAGAAGCCGGTAAGTGGGGCAGAAATGGAGGGGAACAGCTGGCATGGCGATTTGGTGCTGGGTTAGCTGGGTGGCTGAGTTCACTCCATGGTCATCAGTCGCAAATCTGCATCCAAAGCCTGTTGCAAAGGTGCCTCCTGTGCTTGATGCCACCATGTCCACCACCATGCAGCATGTGCATGAGATGCAGTAGTCCTGGGCGATGAGAACACACATGTGCTGATCCTGCGCTGGGGAGAGGGGAGAAACTCTGGGGTAGGGCTTTCAAGGTTGTTCTAGCCCGTGAACCATGAGAAAGGAGTCCTGCCTCCCGCTGGACCATCCTCAGTTGACTGGTGGGCATTAGGACTTGAACTGTTCTCATTTATATTTTATTTTTTGCTTTGCCTATTTGATGTTTGTGGGGAAACTGGAGTTCTAGGGGTAGCAGAGATGGGTGGGGAAAAAACAGTCTGTGGCACCAGTGACTTTGAGGTCCCAGTGGCAGCTCTTGAAGCCGAGAGTGTTGGTGGCATATAGTACACATCCCACCATGAGTCTGAATCAGAGTCTATCTGGATGAGGCAGCAGACAGAAATGAGGGAGATGTCTGGGAGTGATCGGCTCTGTGTCCATGACAAGGGCCATCTTTTCTTCCTCTTTAGGTATTCAAGAACCTGCAGCTGTTCATGAAGAACAAGGACCCAGCAGATGACCTCTTTGACAGGCTCAATGTGAGTTGTCACTTCTAAGCTTTTGAAACAGCACTGGTGGCCCAGAGGGAGTAGAAGCCAACCCAGGACACCCTTGTCCAACCTACAGGCTCCCAGGCTGTGGTGCTGCATCGGTGTCATCCCTTACCCTGATTTTTAACTATCTCCCCTCTGGAGACACCACTGTAACTGTTTGAACACCCTGTTGGGATGCTGTGATATGGTTGGGGTTTTTTTTCCATCCTCTTCCCGCACTGGTAGCATCTCTGCTTCTCTGAATGCAGGCTTGGATGCCTGTCTGCACCCACGAGTAACCCACGTCCCTTCTAAGGAGGTGGCTTTCTGCTCCTTCCCTCCTCTAACTCATCTGCTTGGGCTTTTTTTAGCCTGGGAAGATCTGCCCACGCACACGTTGCTCGGGGCATTGCTGGAGGTGTCAAACCCTCAGCTGTTTGACAGTTTCGCAACTCGACGGGGGCTCGGCAGAAGTGTGAGAGGCTGGTGGAGCACAGGGATGCTGGAGAAATGTGCTTCCGTCTTCCCTCCCGAGCTACTCGCCTGCAAAAACCTCCTCCCTCCTCTTCCTCAGTATGGGATATGGGGTGCTGCCACCCATGCTCCCTCTCTACCTGCATCCCCTACAAAGCCACTTGCCCATCTTACCTCTGAAGAGGCTGCTCCTCTCTGGTTATATAGGATTTACCTGTGATAGGCTTTCTTGGTACAATTATGGCTTCCTCCAAACCCCAGATGATTCTTCTTAGCATCTTCTGTTTCCAGTCCAACTGCAGCCCCATGTGCTCCGTAGAACAGAGATATCAGATGGGATACATATCTCATATGGTATGGGATGTGAAATGTCCTCTTGAACATAGATGGGCAGAAATTGTTGACTTCCAGAGGAATTCTTTGTGGGTTTAGGTGGAATTTGTGCTGGTTTTTGGTAGATGAGGGCCTGACCCAACGAGTAGAACAGCGAGCTACAAGGGACTTAATGCCTAATTTGAGTGCTCAGGTAGAAAATGATTGAAAAGCAAGTGCTTTATTGTCCTGGCTTTTGCTTGTTCTTTCTTCCTTCCCCCTCCCTCAACTTTGTCCTATCTTCCTTCCTCCAGACATCCATCTTGAACAGACACCTCCAGAGCCTGATGGATGGTTTGACTGCCAAAGTGTTCAGGACCTACAATGCCTCCATCACCCTGCAGGAGCAGCTCAAGGCACTCACTAACTGTGAGTTACTAACAGTGTTTGTGGTATCACCGGCTGCATTGTGTGACCAGTAGGCTAAGTACTGTCCGTCCGTTGCCCTGGGGTCTCTAGAACTGCCTGCCCCTCCTTGGCAGGTCATGTACCACGTTGTAGGGTGGTATATAACTTCTGGGGCCACGCAGCAGGTTGGCAACCATGGAATCATAGAATGGGATAGAATCAGAGAATTGTTTGGATTGGAAGGGACCTTTAAAGGCCATCTAGTCCAACCCCCTGCCATGAGCAGGGACATCTTCAACTAGACCAGGTGGCTCAGAGCCCTGTCCAATCTGACCTGGAATGTTTCCAGGCATGGGGCATCTCCCACCTCTTTGGGCAACCTGGGCCACAGTTTTGCCACCCTCATTGTGTTAAAAAAAAAAAAATCTTCCTTGTATCTAGGTTAAATCTTCCCCAATTTAGTTTAACACTGTTACCCCTTGTCCTATCGCAATAGGCCCTGCTAAAAATTTTGTCCCCATTCTTTCCTGTAGGCCTCCTTTTAAGTACTGAAGGCAGCATGCTACGTGAGAAATAGTTACCTGCTCAGTGATAATCTCACTAAGTGGTAGCTGAGATGGGAGTATTTTTTTTTCCCCTCCTTCCTCGCATTGCTGGTTGGTTACATTATTTTTCCCTTCCTTGGGTATGTGAGTGATGAGGCACAATACCAGATTGTGTTACTCACCGATTTCTACAACTGGTATTGCCCTCCCCTGAGAAAGGATGGGAAAGGCAAACAACTTAGTGTTATTCTGGTCTGTTCCCTGCCTTCCCCCACTCCCAGAAAGGAGACATAGTGGTGCTTCCATTTATTTCCAGCTGAAGACAACGTTGCGGGAAAGCTCCTCTCCTACAACCGAGCTAACCGAGCCGTGGCCATCCTGTGCAACCATCAGAGGTCTACACCAAAAAGCTTTGAGAAGTCAATGCAAAACCTCCAGGCCAAGGTGAGACAGACCAACCTGAGAGCCCCCAGACCTGATCTCACCTCTGATTGCCTTTTTTTTTTTTTTTTTTTTTGGAAGGGGGGTGGGGGTGATGGAGGGGGGGAAAGCGTGAATATGGGGAGAATAGCTAAAGTTTTAGATTGCATATTAGGAAAAATTTCTTCACCAAAAGGGTTATCGAACATTGGAAGAGGCTGCCCAGGGAAGTGGTTGAGTCGCCATCCCTGGAGGTATTCAAAAGACAGGTAGACGTGGTGCTGAGGGACATGGTTTAGTGGTGGTTTTGGCAGTGTTAGTTTGATGGTTGGACTCCATGATCTTAAAGGTCCTTTCCAACCTAGACGGTTCTATGATTCTATGAATAACCTGATGCCTAAAGGAGATCACGTTGGTGAAGCTTGGCAGGGAATGAACCAGGAATAGTGGCTTTTTTTAAATCTGTATGGAGATATCAGCAACCCAATGGTGGAGAGGGATGGAGTAAGCTCAAATGCTGGATAAAGCATACTTGGCACAGTTTGGGTTTTTGGTTTCTTTGGTTTCTTTTTTTTCATGACTTGGTGTCTTCAAACCAAGCTGGGTGCCTTTTGCGATGGCACAGCTTCCACACAATTGGCTCGGGACCAGGGAAACTGCTTTTCCCCTCTGGCTGTTTGCAGGAGGACTAGCTGAAATTGCATGGGTCTGCTATGGAAATACTTCAAACTGCCACTTTTAATTGTCCTCAGCTTTTGTTCACACTCTGCTGGGACTTTGTAGAGGGCTCCAGCACTGTCATGAGCCAGTCGGTCTCCAGCAGTTGCACAAGATGAATGGATAAGACCTGCAAGTGTTTCTGGCATCCGTGCTGTAAGGATTTTTTGCAAGATGCTAAGAAATGCTTGAGCTCCAGCAGCAACTGGAGTAAGGCTGGTGAGAAATTGAGGAGCAATGTGGCAAAGGAAAGGGCAAGGGGGAGGCAGCTGAAACCTCCAGGGAGCACAGGAGCATGGGCTGACTTTGTATTTACCTTCCCAGATTGATGCCAAGAAGCAACAGGTGGAGGAAGCTCAGCAAGAGCTAAAAAAAGCTGAAGATGAGTTTGAAGACACAAAAGATGCCAAAGCAGAAGCGTGAGTGACTCCTCCTTACAATCCCCTTTGGCAGAGGGATGTCTGTAGAGGGCCTGCAGATGGGGACAGTGTGGTCCACCACTCTACGGTGCAGCTCATCAGAACAGAAATTGGGTATCGGGTGCCTCTTGCCCATGGCAGCCTGGCAAATGAGTGGAGGTCTTGTGGAAGGTTCCTTGCAACAGTAGGATTGCTAAGAGCTCCTCCGGAGGATTTCTTTGTGATAGGGCACACCTCACTGAATACTGAGACTTCAACCCTTGGAGTTATCCTACAAATCATAGAAACAGAGAATGGTTTAGGTTGGAAGGGACCTTGAAGATCATCCAGTTTCAACCCTTCCTGCTATAGGCAGGGACACCTCCCACTAGATCAGGTTGCTCAAAGCCCCATCCAGCCTGGCCTTGGACACCTCCAGGGATGAGGCAGCCACAACTTCTCTGGGCAACCTGTTCCAGTGTCTCACCATCCTCCGAGTGAAAAATTTCTTCCTAATATCTAAATCTTCCTTATTCCAGTTTGAAGCTATTCTCCCTCGTCCTATCACTACATGCCCTTGTAAAAAGTTCTTCCCCAGTCCTCCTGGTAGGCCCTGTTCAGGTACTGGAAGGGGCAATAAGGTGTGCCCGGAGCCTTCGCTTCTCCAGGCTGAACAACCCCAACTCTCTCAGCCTGAAATGGCAAATGCCATGGTGCAAAAGATCCCTTGCTTGAGTTTGGAGCTGGGGATCCACAGACTGGCCTTGATGTATTGTTTTTCTTGTAGGACACTTGAGTGGTGGATTGTGGCCTCTCTGATCTCTGCAGTAGTCATTGCGTGGGGTCTGTCCAAATTTGCTTCCCCCTCCCAGAGCCCAAATGTGACTTGCTGCCCAGAGATGGGAGGGAACTGGAATAGACAAACGAGGCTTTTATTTTATGTTCTACTCTGAGGTTACTTGTTTTCTGCTCATGCCCTGCATTGGTGAGATGCAGGGCAGGTTATCAGAGGTGGTCATGGCTCATGGAGCCTGGACGTGAGGGAGATGGTCGTTGCTTCATGCTGGCTTTTGTGCTTCCCCAACCTGGGTGGCAATAACATTCTTATAAAAGTGTCTTATCACATCGAAGTACTTGAGAAATAGGTCAGTGCTGAATGGCATCTTTGACTCTGCCTTTCTGGAGTATTTCTAGGCTCAGGCCTTGTAGGACTTCAGGTGAGTGTAGAGACTACTCTGAACTGAAGTTCATTGGCTTCCCATCATGCTCCCAGGCAACAGCGGACCAGGAGATCTGCTGTGTATTTTACCTCTGCTGCTTCTTTTCCACTTTAACATGCTGTCTGTGGTGGTCTTCCTCTGCCCTCAGCAATGTGGAGAAGAAAAAGAAGCTGTTGAAGCGGCTGGAAGAGCAGCTGGCCAAGTTGAATGTCCAGGCCACGGATAAGGAGGAGAACAAGCAGATAGCTCTGGGCACGTCCAAGCTGAACTACCTGGACCCCAGGATTAGCGTAGCTTGGTAAGTATTGGGCATGTTATCATAGAATCACAGAATGGTGTAGGTAGGAACAGACCTTGGAGATCGTTGAGTTCCAACCCCCCTGCCATAGGCAGGGGCACCTCCCATTAGACCAAGTTGCTCAAAGCCCCATCCAGCCTGGCCTTGAACACCTCCAGCGATGGGGGAGATGCTCCTCTAGAGATGTATGGATCACCCAGCACTGCCTCAGGAGGGGGATAAACACGCACCTTCAGGGGAAAGGAATAAACTTTGTTTCCGCCCAGAGAAACCTGCCCAAGACCTTGAGGTGTTGGTGGAGGCCAGCAAAATCCAAAGCTAAGGCTTCCCTTGGTGCAAGTAACTGTTTGCAGGACGTTCCTTCTGAATTTAGGGCAAGAAGGGGTCACTTTGCATGTCTTTATCAGCAGTGGCACAAAGCTGATTTCTTAAGGAGCTTGGGGCTGAGGAGTTTGCATGGGTGAAAAATGCCGCACCCTGAGCGGAGAGGACCGCTGTGGTGGGAGCAGAGCGGGATGGGTACCACATCCCCACTGCTGCCTTGTGGTTTGTACAGGTGCAAGAAGTTCGGCGTGCCCATCGAGAAGATCTACAACAAGACACAGAGGGAGAAGTTTGCCTGGGCGATCGACATGGCCGACGAGGACTTTGAGTTCTGAGGCAGTGCCTTTCACGTTACACTGTGCTTATTTGGTGCTGTTGGAAGTTTTGTTTTTTTTTTTTTAAACGTGCTGCTGCAGTTGTTGCAGGGGTGGAGCTGGGAGGTTGTCTAATGTTTAATACGGGTATTTCATGCTTTTTTTTTTGTATACAAAAGAAAACAGCTGGTTTCTTGTTGAAACAGGTACTGCTGACTTGTGACACTCATCCTGACTGCAGTGACTTTGATGTGAACTTTTAATTCCTCTTCAGAGTTGCCAAGCGCTTTGGATCTTTTCTTTCCTCCTCCCCTGTCTGGGAAGCAGGTTGAATGAGAACCTTAATTGTGCTGATAAACAAGATTAGATCTAATCCTATCTCCTTGATGTAGTGGAGCTGTGCTGCCCTTTTCAGACTCCCTGAATTGGCTTGATGGGGAAACACGAGGCAATAACTGTGCGGAAACGGGTCAGGGCTGCACTGGGAGGAAGGAGGGCGGGGGGCGGAGAGGAATCTCAGGGTTTTACATGTTCTGGGTATTTTGTGCCCTTTCACCTCCAGGAGAGGAGAAAATTATGCAAGTGCACGAACCACAATGAGAACTATTGTGGGAGGGAATGAATGTCATGGTAGGAGGGATGGGGGGAAGATGCTGGATTAAAAAGCAGGTTTCACACTGGAGGGCTGAAATTCGCCTTGGCATGAGCAAAGTGTATTTTAATCACCCCTACGTGGTTAAACCTTGGTCTGGGAGAGGACACCTCATTTGGGTCATACTTTCTTTCCCCTACATGCCTTGCTTGGCTCTGGCTCAGCTCACTGGATCCGTAGCAGAAACTAAACTGTCCAGCCCCAGATCTAGCGCTGGGAAAGGATGATGCGGGCTGTGGCGCTGGTCCAAACCATGGTGGGATGTGAGCGTGTCGGGGAACTTCACCGGCCTTGCTGGAACTGTGCCTGCGTGGGATGACAGCTTCGTCATCAGGCTGCATCCCTCCCCACTCTGCTGCCGTTGGGCATGGAGCAGGCAGGGATGGATGGGATGAACTGCTGGTGCTTTCTGCCTAATTGGCTGCTTTTCAGAGGGGAGTGGGGAGGCGAAGAAAAAAGTGATATCAGCATGTACCTGGCAGCAGTTAGCCTACATATCGGTGAGTCTCAGGTGTAAGCAAGCTGTTGCATTGGCAGCAAAGCCTTCTGGCATCTCAGGGCTGATGTTCAGGTCGCTGTAGTCCAAAACTCTCGGTGCTTCCCATGTGTTTGTTGACAGCTGCTTGTTCTCGTGTTTAAACTCTTGCTATTTTGGTTGGAAGTCAGGTACTTGAAATGCGTTTCATTAAAACTGGAAGTGAGGTGGGGTTGGTTGTTTTTTTTTTTTCCTTTTTCTGAGTATCGGTGACCGCAGCTCATCCAGGATGCGGTTCTGCTGCCAACTGATGTGGAGAGGTCTGAGCCAGGGCTCAGCCTCTATAATGGGGTCTGCCTATGCTCGGTAGGCGGCAAGGGATTAGGCTTGATAGGAAGTCCTTTGCCTTCAAGCAAAGAGCCTGCCTGCAGATCTCAAAAACCATTTGTACTTGGTCCCTGAGGGCTTGTATGCAAAACCGAGCCACCAAAATGGAATTGCTGCAGGATAGCAGAGTCATGACAAATGGGAAGGGGAAAACGCACGGGCGAAGCCAATGCTGTTTTATCTCGCAGCCACACTGGGGATGTGCTCCACCGCTTGGCTGAGACGTGGCAGCTCGTCAAACTCTAACCGGCCTGTTTCTGCAAGCCCTGAGAGCTCATGTTGGTTTTAATGAGGCAACTGACTCTTAAAAGAGGGCTCTAAATCAATCTAAACAGTGGCGAGATTTACCTTTTTCTGGCAAAGGTAGACCGGTTATCAGCTGTTCAAGCCACGGGCAGGAGCTGCCAAGCATGCACTGGAACAGGTTACCCAGAGACATTGTTGCGGCCCCATCCCTGGAGGTGTTTAAAGCCAGTCTGGATGGGGCCTTGGGCAACCTGGTCTGGTAGGAGGTGTCCCTGCCCATGGCAGGGGGGTTAGAACAAGATGATCTTCAAGGTCCCTTCCAACGTAAACCATTCTATGATTTTATGCCTTGACCCCCCCATTGGATTTGTACCTGTGAAACAGAGGTGTAACCAGTTTCGTCCCAATGGATGG
>NW_009647760.1:1224216-1231465 GCF_000708025.1 Charadrius vociferus | reverse complement strand
GCTTTCTGGCTTTCAGAAAATTTTAAAGTGAAGACTTGCCACTACTTGTGATGGAAAGTTTGTTCCCTCCCAAGTAAGGGAGTAATTCTAGCCAAGTCCTTAGTGAAACAGTGCTCTTGTTTGCCAGAAAAAAAAGGAGTAAAATGCAATTTGATAAGCACTGTGGCTTTTTCCAGTGAACCAATAGTTTTGAGGTGTTTTTTTTTTTTATTATTATTTTAAGTATTTCCTAGAGGAAAAAGTCTCTTTAGTACCATATGAGAAAAAGGAACTGCATTAGTAAGAGCAGCTGCTGGGGGAGCAGTAGAAAAGTCACCCCAGAAAGCAAATCCTACTGCAGCTTTGGGGGGAAATGAGTAAAGTGGTCCTTGGCTTCTTCTCCAGCAGGTTCCCTTCAGTGCTGTGATTCTCTTCTGGGTTAATGGGGTGGAAAGGCTGGCTAATTGCTGTCCCACACGGTCCTGTCCATCCTCAGCTTGTTTTTGCTGGGGTGGTGGATCCACAAGGTGGGTACTGGCAATATTTCATGCTTACAGGGCTGTGCTTTCCTCAACAGCTCTCCTGTCTCTATCAAAGCATCCTACTTTGTTCCCAAAGGTCATGCTTGGAGCAAAATCGAGGCGGGTCAGCTCCAGTGAGAGCTCAGCTAATTAAGCTGGAGGCCTTGTGTTTACCTCTTGTGCTGCAGCCGACAAGGAGGACCAGGCTGGCAGATGGGCTCTGTGCAGTACTGAAGGGCACAGCCACAGAATTGTCTAGGTTGGAAGGGACCTTTAAGATCATGGAGTCCAACCATCAAACTAACACTGCCAAAACCACCAATAAACCATGTCCCTGTGCACCATGTCTACATGTGTTTTCAATACCTCCAGGGATGGTGACTCAACCACTTCCCTGGGCAGCCTCTTCCAATGTTCGATAACCCTTTTGGTGAAGAACTTTTTCCTAATATCCAATCTAAACCTCCCTTGGTGCAACTCGGAGCCGTTTCCTCTTGTCATAGAATCATAGAATTGCCTAGGTTGGAAGAGACCCCTGGGATCATTGAGTCCAACCGTCTACCCTACTCTACAAAGTTCTCCCCTACACCATATCCCCCAACGCCACATCTAAATGGCTCTTAAACTCATCCAGGGATGGTGATTCAACCACCTCCCTGGGCAGCCTATTCCAATGCCCGACCACTCTTTCTGTGAAAAATTCTTTCCTAATGTTCAGTCTAAATCTATCCTGTTGGAACTTGAAGCCATTCCCTCTGGTTCTGTCATTCATTACCTGTGCCGCTCTTCATATGATTTGTTTACCAGGCCCTTCACCAGTTTCGTTGTCCTCCTCTGCACTTGCTCCAGCACCTCTATCTCTCTTATATTGAGGTGCCCAAAACTGGACACAATATTCCAATGCTTGATAACCCTTTCGGTGAAGAAACTTTTCCTAATATCCAATCTAAACTTCCTCTGGCTCAGCCTGAGGCCATTTCCTCTTGTCCTATCAGTTCTTACTTGGGAGAAGAGACCAGCCTCCACCTCGCTACAACCTCCTTTCAGGTAGTTGTAGAAAGCAATAATGTCTCCCTCAGCCTTCTTTTCTCCAGGCTGAACACCCCCAGTTCCCTCAGCCCCTCTTCATAAGACTTGCTCTCCAGACCTCTCACCAGCTCCGTTGCCCTTCTCTGGACAAGCTCCAGCACCTCCATGTCTGTCTTGTAGTGAGGGGCCCAAACCCGAACACAATATTCCAGGTGCGGCCTCACCAGTGCCGAGTACAGGGGAACAATGCTCAGATGCTCTGGCTGTCAGGGCTGCAAAGACCTGCCAGCGTCAGCTAAATAGTAATTATTGGCTCTTCTGCGGGAGCTTAAATGAAGAGCCCTTTCCCCAAAGGGTGTTCCTGTTGTCTGTTTTGCCCTGTGAACCAGTTCTGTGGGGCTTGAGCATTTCTGTCAAAAAGCTTAGTGAAACCAAGATGAGAAATCCAAGTGCACGGGAGGTGTGGAGCAAAAGCAAGGTGGAGAGTTCTTGTGCTTTGCCAGGTATGAAATAACCCATACTGGGGTGAGTAACACGGTGTGTTTGGAACAGCTAAGCTTTAAAGAGAGGCTGATAAGTCTGGGGAGTGTCCTCCTGGCCCTTAGCCATCAGCAAGGGAGATACAGGTTGGAGAAGTTGAGCTACTCGCTGTTGACATCGCAGTGGCATGAAGCAGCAATCTGTCCTAATGCCCAGTCTGATAGGGATTTTCCACTGCTCAGGACCCTGTGGAGCACGATCACGGACACCTCTGAGAGTAGAATCCCTCTTCCAGCCCAATGGTTTGGGGTTATTTGGTGACTCCAAGCAGTAATGGCACACTCAGATGAATTCTGCCTGCTTTGGACCTTATGGGGATGTCTTCAACTCAGCTTCTCGAACGAAGTGCCTTTTCTGTAGGCACATAAAAGCCTGTGCTTTGATGCCTAAGACACTTGGTAGCCCAAAGTCAAGATACTAGTGGTTTTGTCAGTATTTGTCTAGTGAAATGCAAAGCTGAAAGTTTAGCATTTTTCCTTTGCAATTGCATCCTTTTTTGTGTGTGTGTTTTAAAGCAAAAAAAAAAAAAAAAAAAAAAAAAAAAAGCAAAAAGGGAAGATCTGGTTTCAGGCAAAACCAGAAGTGGTACCTTCTGCTGTAACTTCTTGGGTTACTGATGGGCTTTTCGTAAAAACCTGTTGTTCATATTGGTTGGGAGAAGACCTCAAGGCAAATTTACCAGGAACAAAGCTGACTGCTCGCACTCGTGCTGGGATGGGATGGGCTTAGGGCTGCTCTAGATACATAAGGATGCTTTAAAAACCCGAACCTTCTGGGGGCTGGAGAGTTTGTCTCCCTGCCTGCAGGCTGGGTATGTCCTGCGCTGTGTGATGGCACAAGGACAGCTCTGATACTGTTTGATAGGATAAACCTCTGGGTGGTACGAGGTAGTGAGAAGTTCCTCTTGTCTTTGTTTTGGCATCTGCTGCCCATGCCCAGCCTTTTCCCAGAAATGCTGAGGGTGGGAAGGTCTTTGAAGGGCTTGAGTCCAACCTCCTGCTCAAATGAGGGCCAACTTTGATTGGGTTGCTCAGGGCCTTTTCTGGCCAAATTTCAGTATCTCCAGGGAGGGAGATTCCTCCACCATATCTCAGGGTTTGGCAATTAATCACTGCCCCAGTAAACCTTTTTTTTTTTTTTTTTTTGTTTTTTCCTTATATCTGGTTGGAATTTCCCTTGTTGCGTCTTGTAGCCAGCTGCTTGTCATTTCTCTATGCATGTCCAAGGAGAGTCTGGATCTGGCCTCTCGATAACCACACCCCATTAAATAGCTGAAGACAGCAACTTGATTCCCCCTTAGCCTGCTCCCCTCCAGCCTGCTCTGTTGCATGGGGTCATTCAGCCCCACATCTGGGACTCCGCTGAACTTCATGAGCTTCTCTGAACTTCACCTTCCACCAAACACCAGCATGCTCAGCCTCGGAGCGATGTGGTAGGAGCTTGTCGCTGAAGAACCTAGGACCATCTCAATCTATAGCTTGGGGGTGTGTATGAGCAATATCTCTCTTGAATAGGAAGTTGTTTGAGCAGCTGAAGGCTCTGGTGGGGCTCCGTCCCCGCCTGTTGCTTCTGCATCATCATAGAATCATAGAGTAGTTCAGGTTGGAGGGGACCCTGAAGATCATCGAGTTCCAACCCCCCTGCTATGGGCAGGGACACCTCCCACTAGACCAGGTTGCTCAAAGTCCTGTCCAACCTGGCCTTGAACATCTTCAGGGATGGGGCAGCCACAGCTTCTCTGGGCAACCTGTTCTAGTGCCATCTTTCATCCTGGAGAGATGGGGAATATAAAGCCTGTATGTTGGCATCTTTTACAGACACTAAAGCCCTTGGACTGAGCTGTGCTCATCAGAAACCTTCCCACGTCGTGCTTTCTCCTGGGGATGAGTCAACTTCTTGACGCGCGGCCAACAGATTATTGATCCTTGCTGATGAAAAAAAGCTCATCGGCCTCCTGTTTCCCAGAGCCGCTTTCCATCACGACAGGGGTTGGCAGTGGGGTGGGCAGCACTGCTCCCCTGCCCATCGGGGCTGCATGGAGTGGAGAAAGGGGTCCTGGCGGGGGATCTGAGGAAGGGCAGTCATCAAAGCTGCTTAGCTGCTCTTTCATCTGCTTAATGACAGGGCCTTTGCTCACCCGTAGGTGGTTCGGAGAGATGGGCTTTTGGCTGATTCATCTTAATTGGTGCAGAGAGGGAAGTGGGTGTGATGAAAACTCCTCAGCGAGGAGCACTTGCTGTGGAACTGCTGCTTATACTCTGCATCTGCTCCCTGGTGAGTGATCAGATTAAGGGGAAAACAAAACAGCTGTAGTCTGGCAGACATGTGAGAGGTGGGAAACCCCTGTGGGGATGTGAGGAAGAGAAATGTGAAGGGTTTCCAGAGGGTTTTTCCTTCCCTCCCTTCTTCCCTTGAGGTCTGATGTTGCAAAAATGAAAAAAAAAAAAAAAAAAAAAAAGGGAAAAATAGAAGAGAAACTTTAAAGGGGAATGCTCTAGTCAGTATGAGAGGAAAAGGGTAGAAAGCATTTAAGTTGAGACCATCACTGCTGTGCTTCAGACCCTCTGTCTCTGAACACGAGTGGAGGTATTTCGTTTTCCAACGCGGTTAAGTAGGAGAGATCACATTGGTGGATTGGTATAAATAAAATATGTGCTGAAGGAGCTCCCTGGGTTTACGCAGTCATAGCCTGTGTCCATCAACAGTCAGCCAAGTTTGGATGGCTGTAAAATAAGCTCAAATTGGACAGACGCTAGGCCTTGCTGCGTGTTTGTAAATGCAGCACTGCTGATGCCGAGGAGAGTGGCTGTGAAGGAAAGCAAATGATTAACCTACAAGAAGTTGGATCCCTGTGGTAAAATGAAGGCTGGTCTAATTGAGAGGAGCCCTGAGGAGAAGGACCTGGGGGTGCTGATTGATGAGAAGCTCAACATGACCAGCAATGCATGATTGCAGCCCAGAAGGCCAACCGTATCCTGGGCTGCCTCAGAAGAAGTGTGGCCAGCAGGTCAAAGGAGGGGATTCTGCCCCTCTACTCTGCTCTGGTGAGAACCCACCTGGAATATTGCGTCCAGCTCTGGAGTCATCAACATAGGAAAGATATGGACCTGTTGAAGTGGGGCCAGAGGAGGGCCACAAAGATGATCCGAGGGCTGGAGCACCTCTCATATGAGGACAAACTGAGAGAGTTGGGGCTGTTCAGCCTGGAGAAGAGAAGGCTTCGGGGAGACCTTATTGCGGCCTTCCAGTACATAAAGGGGCTACAGGAGAGCTGGGGAAAGGCTTATTACAAGGGCATGTAGTGATAGGATGAAGGGGAATGGCTTCAAACTGGAAGAAGGTAGGGTTAGATTAGATATTACGAAGAAGTTTTTCGCTGTGAGGGTGGTGAGGTACTGGCCCAGGTTGCCCAGAGAAGTTGTAGAAGCTCTGTTGCTGGAGGTGTTCAAGGCCAGGTTGGACGGGGCTTTGAGCAACTTGGTCTGGTGGGAGGTGTCCCTGCCCATGGCAGGGGAGTTGGAACTCGATGATCTTCAAGGTCCCCTCCAACCTGAACCATTCTATTATTCTAATGAGGGGCAGATGGAGGACTTCCAAGGGAAGGATAAAACCGTGGGTAGGTTTGTGGCCTGCGAAGGCACTTGCTCCACACAGCTGTGGAAGGGGGATGTTTGCCCATTGTGGGTGTCCCACAGGCAATGAGTAGATTACACATAGGCTGGTTCTTCCTACAGCTTCTTTTTAGCCATAGTAATGATATTTTTGGCCAGCCAAGTGCATGTGTTATTCAAAAGAAAACAAAGAATCAGGAAGAGCTCAGCTCAGCTTGTCACCAGCTCTGAGAATGGTTTCTATAGATCTTAATCCAGAGCCAGTGCAAGATGGGGCATGAGGAATTCCAATAAATTACTTAATTAATATTTTTAATCCAAGTCTGGATTAAGATGCAATTATGAGTGATTGTCTTGACTCAGAAATAAGCCTTTGAATAACTGCTTTCACAGCTGCAGGAGGGCTCATAAATTCCTTCCGCTGCCATGAGCCTGAGAAGACCGTGAAGCGAGGTCTCTGCAAACGGAGGTAGCTCCCAGTAGTTCCCTGGGGTTCCCCTGTATTGCAGGAGGGATGGTGAGGCAGATGGCTGATGCCTTTCAGAAAAAATGCTGTGTTTCTAGCTTAGTGGAATTCATCCAGACCGCCCTTTCTCTTGTAAACAGGGCAGATTACTTGTCTGCCCATGTGGGTCAGACAAGGAAGTTTCCACAGGTCACCTATATGCGAATGAGGGCTTTGGTTGTTTTTATTTTAAAAGCTCTTCTGTGTAATCTCTTCCACCTATTTCTCAAGCCATCGCTGGACTCTTCACCTCCTGAAGGCTTAGTTTGCCAAAGCGGAAGAGAATGAGGTGGCAATGAATGCAACCAGCTTTAATTAGGGCTTACATTTTGTTCTTGGTAGTCCCCCAGGCAGAAACATGTCCTGACTTCCCATGGTTCATCCTTGGTGCTGCAAACCCCACTTGTGTCAGAAATGGGCCCTGGGGGGGAGGTTAAATCTCCACCACCCCCTCTCCTGCGCATCCTCAGACCCAGCACTGTCCCCACTTCTGCATGCACAAGGGTTGCCCACAAAAACAGGCACGAGATGACTTCCAGTGCGGGCAAAACCAAATTCTGCTGGCTGCCTTTCCAAGGGTGGTGACACGTCGGGGGAGATGACCCTGCAGGTCTGGACTCTCTTCCTAGCCCAGGCACATGGCACAATCCCATTTTATTTTTTTTTTTTTTTGTATTAGGCTTCTCTCTTTTCTCCCTTGGGACCCTGTACTGGATTGCTACAGCCTCACGTCTCATCCAGTGCTCTGCTTCATCCCCATGTCTTTCATGGAGGGTCACCAACCTCAGCTTTGTCCTGATGTAGCGATGTGAGAATGCAACAGGGTTTTGGCAACGAGCTGAGCATCTTTGTGACGTGGCATGCAGTCTGTGCTGCAGCAGGCTGTGGTTCAGTCCCGACTCCTTCCATGATGTCCTCCTTTATTGATTTTAGCTGCGGTTGTTGTAGTTTCCTTTACCCTACAGCCAGGTGGGTAGGCTTTGCAGAGTAGCCTCTTTAGCAAGTGGCATGATTGGACTGTGGCTGCACAACCCCTCACTCCCTGGCTGTGCAAATAGCTCTTC
>NW_009647760.1:1185530-1224160 GCF_000708025.1 Charadrius vociferus | reverse complement strand
CCCCCCTTTTTTTTCCCCCCTCCCTCTTTTATATTTTCACCTTTGAAAGCACTTCTACATGGAGCCGGATTGTCCTCATAGTGCCTCGCTGTGCGCTGGAAAAGGAAAAATAAATGGGAGTTATAATTCTATAAACAAACCAAAACAGCTCAGACCAGTTTTTCCCCTTTGAGAGTCTAAGACAAAATGGTTCGTTACCCCTTAGCACTTTGATTTGGTATTGCCATCGCCAGTAACAAGCTGTAAGCTTTGCACTGAGTTTGCAAGAGCTCAGGATTGAAGCTTGCTGGGTTTGCTCTGACTGAGCTTGTCTTGACCTGCCTGAGGCTTTTTTTTTTTTTTTTTTTTTTTTAACTTGGCTGAATGTTAAGAGCAATTTTTCTAATTGACGAAGCGGCTAAGGCTAATTTGTTTTGCTTTTGTGTCTCTTTATATAAAGCAGCTGTAGGTTTATACAGGTAGCACTAACAAGCCTTTATTTTCTGTGGAATGAGGTATTTATGTTTCTGACCTAAGGGCATAGTGTAGAGAAGTGCAGGCTAGGAACAACAAGCAAAGGTCTTATGAAGTGGAGATGTGGGGCAGAGGAGTGCAGGGATGGGGCCTGGGCTGGAACTGGAGACCCCTTGGGTATAAACTGGTCAATGGCTCAATGTCCAAGTGGCCAGCAGTGATGAGTGGTGTTTCTCAGGGGTCGGTACTGGGACTGGTACTATTTAACATCTTTGTTGGTGACATGGATGTTGGGATTGAGTCCACCCTCAGCAAGTCTGACGATGACACCAAGCTGTGCGGAGCAGTCAACACGCTGGAGGGAAGGGATGCCATCCAGAGGAACCTGGACAGAGTCGAGAGGTGGGCCTGTGCGAACCTCATGAAGTTCAACAAAGCCAAGTGCAAGGTCCTGCACGTGAGTTGGGGCAATCCCATGCACAAATACAGCCTGGGTAGAGAATGGATGGAGAGCAGCTCTGAGCAGAAGGATTTGGGGGGTGTTGGTGGATGAGAAGCTCAACATGAGCCGGCAACGAGCGCTTGCAGTTCAGAAATGTTCCTTCCAACCCAAACCCTTCTATGATTCTATGATAAACCACTCAGTTGAAGAAATGCAGACCTGGAGCTGGACCGGACTGGTTTTAGAGGCAACAAACAATACAGAAATATTACCTAATGTGCGTTAAAAGCTTTGCATATGGTAAACCGAGATGTAACACAGCTGCAGACCAATGAAAAAGCTATGTAACAAAAAAAAAAGTTAGCAAACATAATTGAAATGACACTCAGTAGATCCTGGGGAGAGGAAGAAGGAAACATCAGCATGAACATCTTATTTTTCCTGGCACAGGGCTCCAGATGCTGATGACTCACCATAATGCCATCAGCATGAAATCCCCGAAGGGTGAACATAACACCAAAACGGGGTAAAAGCCACTAAGTGAGTGTAATAATTTAATAATAATATAATTCTGCGTAGCATTGTTCTTTCTTTTCCTATAGTAGTTACATCTAAACCAACAATCGTTCTTGGATGAGACTGTTAAGATTGCAATTATAATCCCAGCCCAAGTGTGCTGTGCATTGGTCCTATAGAAAAGGAGATATTCATGCTGGGTCCAGCAAGAAGGAGCCACTCTTTGAGGATTTGGACCCCCATCTTAGGTTGCCCAAGCAGGCTTGAGCCTGGAGCCTTGGGTCAGCACTGGGAAAGCTTGTTCCCCCCGTGGCTATGCGGATTTCCCTGCCATGACTTGGCCCAATTGCTACTCTACCAGCTCTCTTACCACAACTCTAAGCTTGGCGTTGTACCAGCAAGATCAGGAGAGCCCAAGAGAACCAGAGAAAGACGGGGAGACAGAGGCTGTGTTACTTCAACCTGAAAATCTCATCTTATGGGCAAAGAGAAAGCACACCATGTGTGTGTATATGTATTATTAGTATAATTGAATCAGAGAATCATAGGATAGTTTGGGTTGGAAGGGACCTTTAAAGACCATCTAGTCCAACCCCCTGTGATGGGCAGGGACATCTGCCACTAGATCAGGTTGCTCAGAGCCCCATCCCACCTGGCCTGGAATGTTTCCAGGGATGGGGCATCCACCACCTCTCTGGGCAACCTGGGCAAGGGGCTCACCACCCTCAAAGTAAAAAACTTATTTCTTAGATCTAGTCTAAATCTTTCCCTCTTTTAGTTTAATGCTGTTACTCCTTATCCTATTGCTACAGGCCCTGCTAAAAAGTTTGTCCCCATCTTTCCTGTAGGCCCCCTTTAGGTACTGAAAGGCCATCATAAGGTCTCCCCGGAGCCTTCTCTTCTCCAGGCTGAACCCCCCAACTCTCCCAGCCTGTCCTCCCAGCAGAGGGACTCCAGCCCTCGCAGCATCTCGGTGGCCTCCTCTGGCCCTGCCCCACCAGGTCCATGTCTCTCCTGTGCTGAGGCCCCGAGCTGGAGGCAGCACTGGAGGGGGGTCTCACCAGAGCCGAGGACAGCAGAGGGGCACAATCCCCTCCCTCGTCCTGCTGGCCACGCTGCTGGGGATGCAGCCCGGGATGCGGGTGGCTTTCTGGGCTGTCAGCGCACATTGTCAGCTCACGTCCAGCTTTTCATTCATCAGTACCACCCAGTCCTTCTCGGCAGGGCTGCTCTCCATCCCTTCATCCCCCATGCTGTGCTGATACCAGAGGTTGCCCTGACTCAGGTCCAGCACCCTGCACTTGTTGAACCTCATGCTATTTACATGGGCCCACTTCTCGAGCTTGTCTGTGTCCTTCTGGATGGCATCCCATCTCTCCGGTGTGTCAGCCACACCACTGGATGGTGAGAGCTGGTATTTTGTGGGGAGAAGCTGTATCCGTAACTTCTAAGTTCAGTGGTCTTTTAAGAAGTCAGTAGATAGTGACAGATAAAGAGCTGGTCTGCATGGTCAGCTTTGCCTCTCCTTCGTGCTGTCACAGCTGGGCTGCAAAGGACTTGTGCTGCAGACACCCTGCAGCCTTGGGCTGCCCACTGAGCAAACCAAAACACGTCACCTTCCCCTATTCTCACGATGTGCAACCAGAAAGAAGCCTTTGGCTTTTCTCTGCAAACCCAATCGCATCTTGAGATCTGCAGCTAATGCTACACTTCTTGGATAGGGGTGCAATTAAGCTTTGAGCTAAAAATGTGTGTGACTTTCACTGCTCTTTTGACCCTGGGACCACTTCCTAAATGCTATAATGGGGTAGATGAATATCAATGTCTGCAGAAAGCCTCTGCTGCCCACTCACCTAGAAGGAGGGTTTTTCTACGAGGAAGTGTGTGTTTAGCAATTTTGGGTGTGGGACAGTAGAAGTGGTAGAACTGGCTCAGCCAAATCTTTTATTTCTTATTCTATGTCCTATACCCTGTAGGAGGATGGAAACAGGTCCAGCTGGGAAGGGGTTTCTGGCTTTGACCTCATGCCAATCATTTATGTTCCTCTCCTGTAGCCAAATCACTGATGTGCTGCACCTGTACCAACTAGACCAGCAACAATTGGTGTGTGATGACTGCCCTACAACAAAAATGAGACAGCCTGTGTGACTATAGTTGAGAAGATAGGTGCTGATGGGTCCCACTGCCATGAACTGCCTGGATTGCTATCTCCCAGCCCTGCTGCCCAACGCTCCTGTGTGTCGCTGCCCCAGCTTTGCTCTCAGTGAGTCTGTGTTCTTCATAAAATCATAGAACGGTTTGGGTTGGAAGGGACCTTAAAGAACACCTAGTTTCAATGCCCCTGCCATGGGCAGGGATGCCTCCCACCAGACCAGGTTGCTCAAAGCCCCATCCAGCCTGGCCTTGAACACTTCAGAGATGGGGCCTCAACAACTTCTCTGGGCAACCTGTTCCAGCGCCTCACCGCCCTTAAAGTGAAAAACTTCTTCCTAATATCTAGTCTAAATCTCCCCTCTTCTAGTTTGAAGCTATTCCCCCTCATCCTATCACTACATACCTGTCGTGGTTTAGGCCAAATCGGCTACTGGGGATCTCAGCCTGTCCTAATAGCAGAGGTGCCCCAACCTTCTGATCATCTTTGTGGCCCTCCTCTGGCCCCACTCCAACAGGTCCGTGTCTTTCCTATGTTGGGGGCTCCAGAGCTGGATGCACTACTCCAGCTGGGGTCTCATGAGATCAGAGGGGCAGAATCCCCTCCCTTGACTTGCTGGCCACGCTTCTTTTGATGTAGCCCAGGATACAGTTGGCCTTCTGTGCTGCCCCCTTTTCTGCTCCAATGCACTCAGATCTAAACCATTCCCCTCCCATGGAGGTCTTGGGAGAACTTAAATAGTGCTGAGTTACAGCCCAATTATTTCTTTTCTTGAATAGCGAGGCAGAGGTAGTTAAATGAACACTGTAACCCACATAGAATTGGGTGATCTCTCACACGGCTTACACAGTAAGATCAGGATTTGCCCTTCGAAGAAATATTCTTGGGTTGGTTTTATTTGACTTTTTATCCAGGCACTCACCAACAGAAGCTGATCTGCAAAAACCACATTTCAATTTGCAGTATGTTTCAAGATTCTTATGAATACTGCAGTCAGGACAACTACAATCGCAATGAGGCATCTCAGATGAGACCTCCCATAGTGGTGCTGGCAACTGTAGTTCTGGTCAATATTACTTGGACTGGACTGGACTGGACAGTGATGAGGTCCCTATTGAATAACCCGTGCAAACTTCTTAACCCACTCTCGTCCCCTAGCACCTGCAGTCATTTTGCCCATCTGTTCCCAGAACATCTGAACATCTGATGTTCAGGCATGGAAAGGCCAATCTGAAGCTCGCTTGAGTTTGATGGAGAAGAGACCCCCTCAGTTATTCTTTTATTGCTTCTAGTGCAACAGGGCTCTGCAGCCACCAGTTTAAAAAAAAAAAAAAAAAAAAAAAAGGACATTTCCAAGATATTTATTATTTATTCTCTTCTTTTTATTGAGTGCTGACTCACAGCAGGGCTGGGGTTTTGCAAACAGCATGGTCAGGTTGTTCACGCAACTATGCAGAGAGCTAAACAAATGGAGGTGAGTAGGAGGAGGATATAATCTCTATCAGCACAGCCCCCGATCAGAGTATGTATCCTGCAGTTTCAGCCAGGCAGAAATTTCTGAAGGCTTATAGAAAAAGGTATGGAAAAATAATGAATTTGCATCTCCAATTGTATTGTTCTAGTATGCTGGCAAGACTCTGGTCTTGACAAGGTCTGGGACACCATTGGGAAGGCATATTAGCAAATCATAGAATCATAGAATGATTTAGGTTGGAAGGGACCCTAAAGATCATCAGATTGTCAAGTTCCAATCCCCCTGCCATGGGCAGGGACACCTCCCACCAGACCAAGTTGCTCAAAGCCCCATCCAACCTGGCCTTAAACACCTCCAGGGATGGAGCTTCCACAACTTCTCTGGGAAACCTGGGCCAGTGCCTCATCACCCTCAGAGGGAAAAATTTCTTCCTAATATCTAATCTAAATCTACCTTCTTCCAGTTTGAAGCCATCCCCCCTCACCCTATCACTACACTCCCTTGTAAAAAGTCCCTCCCCACCTCTCCTGTAGCCCCTTTAGGGACTGGAAGGCTGCTCTAAGGTTGCCTTGGAGTCTCTTCTCCAGGCGGCACAACCCCAACTCTTTCAGCCTGTCCTTATAGGAGAGGTGCTCCAGCCCTCGGATCATCTTTGGGGCCTCCTCTGGACCTGCTTCAACAGGTCCATGTCTTTCCTTTGTTGGGGGCTCCAGAGCTGGACACAGCACTCCAGGTGGGATCTCAAATGAAATGCCCTGTGTCAGTTCCTGGCCCTGTGGTCAGCTAGTGCCCATCTGTATAGCTGAGCTCTCTCCCTCCAAGATAAAGTGGTTGAATCCAAAATACCAATTGGAAAGTAGATCTGGAACTGTCAGGGATGGTCCTAGGTGGTTGGGCCAAAACCACGCCAAGGAGCATGCTAATAAATAAACAGTGTGAACAACTGTGGGACAGCCCTTGAAACTGTGTATGGGCTTTCCATGTATTATCGGTATAGACTTCACTACCTCCATGACAGCTCTTCTGCAGTGTGGTTCCAACCCCAGGGTAGCTGGAAGGGTGGTGACCTCCTCTGGAGCTTGTGAGACCAGGACATCACTGCTGTATATCCCTATTAATGCCCCCAGGTACAGGTGCGATCCTGTATGTAACTTCATCCAGACCCTGCTGGGATTTGGGCAATACAGGAGTCCCAGAGACACCATAAATTCAGGTAATACTGGTAAACAGAGGTTTGGGATGCCCCTGGGGCACCATTTCCCTGGTCTGCTTGAAAGAGAGGAAGCCAAAGGGCAGGTTCTCAGAAGGATTTCAACACCTTGGTGTAACCTGGCCTTAGGCTGCCCACGTTGTGTTCTTGAACTCAAGTATCTCTGCCCCACAGCGGGGCTGCCATGGCAAGTACTTGGCCGCCTTTACATGGAATGGTGGGGCAGGAGCAGCCACGGGCTCTGAGTCCTGCAGCGATTTGGTATGCAAATGGTTATGCATTATGCGATTTGGTATGCAAATGGTTTAAGCCCATGTTAGTTTGCAGTAAACCTATGGGTGGGATTAGCTCTGAGCTCCCTTTGGCTTCCCTGGGGGTTAAGCACTGAAACATCTGTGAAGGTCTAAGGTGGGGACAGCTCTGTGTCAGGGGAATGGTGGTGACAACCCACCTTGCTGTCCTGCTTTTGGGGAGGTCATGACCAGGAAGGATACAAAGAACGAGCCTTGCAGGACCAAGTACAAGTAAATCCCTGGGTAGGAGGAGAAATTTAGAGCCAGAAGGGAAAATCACTATTTGGCCACTGTCATTGGGCTCAAGGATGGGAAGAGCTGGAGCTTGCCCTCACCCAGGAGGTGGTCAACACACACAGCTGCCTTTTGTCCTCCCAGGGCGTTCTTCAAACTGTCGTCTTCCCTGCCAAAAACAAGTGGTACTATGTTGACCTGGCTTCTTCCTCCCTCACAACCCCACCCAAAATGAAGGATAGGGAACACGACAAAGTTAGATTCTGCAATTGCTTCCATTTTTATTTTATTTAGGACTGGAAAATCCCTGGTGGTGCCATCATACCTGGTGCTGAGAACCTCTTCAGTCCTGCAACTCCTGGCAGCCCCTAGTGTATTGGCAACTGGGTGGGAAATGGAAATACAAACTTATTGGGATGATGCTGGGATAGATGGAAATATTTGGGAACCTAAGAAGTGATGAGGGAGACGTCACGCTCTGACCACAAGGAAGCTGAATAGTTAAAAACTTCAGGGCAAATAAAAGGAAGAGATCCCATGAGACCAAGCCATGGTGTTTCTGTCTCTCCTTGTCGCTGTGGTTTCATATGTGGACACTTCTCCCAAGGCCATTTATGAGAAGAACCCAGCATGAGGCTCCCAGAAGATGAGCAGATCCCTGGCTGACTTCTGTTCTTTAACTTCTGATCTCCGTTCTACGTCCAGAAAGACTGAACGGCCAGAACATTGCAGAGGGCAGCCAAATAAAGCTGTGTTTACTAGCCAGCTCCAACACAGTTGCGTAGTGCAGTGTGGCATGGCCAAGAGTAAAATCAGGGACCAAGCTCTCATCCTGAAGGATGTTATTCACGTGCCTGCAAGTGTCTGATCTCCAAGGCTGAACCTAAGCTAGGGAAATAAACAGTTCCTAGGAACATCCCTGATCTCGAACACCATCATGCACAACGTTTAATTACTCATTTTAATTGTTAGCATGTTTCCTGGCAAGGTTTTAACATGGACCAACCACCATTGCCCTATGAAGTGTCTGCACAAAAACAGAGGAGATAGCACAAGGGAAAGACTATTCACAAGAGGCCCTGTTGATGTTCACCTCTTGGCCTCCATGCTGGAGATAGTCCTGGACACATTTTATTTACTGCTATAGTTGTAGCCTCATTTCTGCTCTGTGATAGTGGATACTCGGACAGCTTTTTTGCAGCTCCTGGCCCTAACCCAGCCAAGCATTGCCTTCTGTGCTGCAGTCACACTGCTTCCATGTGTTGGCCACCCAGGGTGACGCCACCAACCTCAGTCTCCCATGTGCCTCTGAGGAAATGCCAGCCACGGCAGTCCCACACCTCACACATGCATCAGACATACCTGAGGCCACGATGGTAACTTCCCAACTATCTGCCTCAATGGGCCACCGGCAACCCTCAAAATGCCAAGCGGTCCATTGTGTACTCTTGTCCATCAAACCACTCCTGCCAGTGGACCAGTGGTGGACCACTTCCCGTGGTCTTGCAGATCATCTTCCTGCTGTCAGTGAGGAGCAGATTTGAATCCCGGGACTGGGTGACTCTTCTCCAGCTCTGTGTCAGAGAGGAGACATTCACACTATCAGTCCTTGGAAGTGTGGGAATAAACTGAGTCAGAGACATCTCTTTGTTTAAAAAAACAATCAAGAATACACCTTGTTGATCATACTTATGAGTAACACAATTATTTTTCCCTTCTTCCTCAAAAGAACCCAGTCATATTTCGTTCAAGCAAACTGCTTTATCAGCGCAGACCTTTGCCAGGGTGTTCCCACTGCTGCAGGACACTGAAGCTTGGCTTCCCGGGCTGATGTCCAGACTGCCCCAGAGGGTCATCCCTGCAGGAGGACACCACGCAGTGAATCACAATGGGCAATCTGTATTCCCTGGAATAGGTCTCGCTCTTCTGTTGTTGCCTCGTGACATCTGGGAGGACTGACACACCTTCTCTGGCATCCACGGTGGCATGCAGTCCCCGAGTCTGGCAGAACTTCCATCTGTTGGGCAAGAGATGTGGCTTATCCTCTCCACGCCCAGAAGGTGTATGTCCATTGGAGAGGAATGGTTAGTGCTTCATGGGGTTATCAGGGCTGACTTCACCATCCTGTTGATCCTGCTTTAGGTTAGCTGTATTGGCAGACCCAGTGGTTTAACGCCGGTGTCAGAAACCTCAAAAAATATCTGCAAATCAACCAAAAAATCCCACCCCAATGATCCCCCCCCCCCCCTTCCCCCTTTTTTTTTTTTTTTTTAAAAAGGAAGACACTATGGGTTTTGGTGTCCCTTTGAACTTCCTCTGGCCATGCCTTTGCTGTGATGAGCAATGATTAGTCCCATCAGATGCTCTAAATGTCTATGCTGAGCATAACTCCTGCTTCAGGGATGCTTGCTCATCTGACTGGTCTCCTGCCCAGAAACTAATGTCAGCCCCCAACCATTTTAGCCCTCCCCTTGTCCATCTAAGCTCTTTCTTTCACATGTTTTCTGAGCTTCTGCCTCTTCTTCTGCATCTCCATCTTCTAAACCCCAGGCTGTTTAGCTACAGCTGGATCCCTCTTCTCTTCCCTGAACACCGAATCTTGCAGGGTGGAGAAGGAAAGGGCGAGCAGATAGCTGATTGCCCAAGTAGCTTTATTCAAAGGGGCTGCTCCTGCTTCGTCCTCTCTGCTCTTTGGTGGCCAGGCACGTGGTGACTCACGGAGATGTCTGCTGATGTTCAGCACCAAACTTCCTGGGAACTCTTTCCTTGGGAGCAGAAGTGGGACAGGCAGTCAAATGGAAGCCCCAGAAGGGCTGAAATTATCAGCTCCCGCTCCACCCAAATTTTAAGCACGCAGAGAAATTGTAAAGGCTGAGAACATGATACCTGACTGGTATCTAGGAGGACTTTGAATTGAAGGCTTAATGTAGAAGGAGGACAAAGATATTTTTACCCTTTACTCAGACTAGCAAAGGAGAGCTGTTGCAAAGCTGGAAACCAGCCTCCGGTGTCCCGGCCTCTGCATTTGAACCCCAAAGCCATTGCTCTCTTGCAGCAGCAGCTCTCAAAACCAAGATGCAGAGCATTTAGGACTTTGTAGGTAACCAGCTGCTTTTATAGGCAAACAGGAAATTATAAGATATTTCCTGTTTATATTGCCAACCATGAACATATAGCTAGATCTGCCCTGACTGTAGATGTTGGGAGTTCTTCGGGTCTAACCCTGGAAACGCACTTGGCAACAATCCACCGAGATGAAACCATTAATTTGTGCCACTTATTACCATTTTGCTTTGAGTCGCTGCCTTCACTGAACTGTCTGGCCACAGATAAGATGATCAGATTGGAGCTAAACAGTACAAAACCCCCACTCAGACATCGGTAGCACTGCTAGCCTGACCATAGATAAATTAAAGTATTAAAAGCAATAAATGGAATGAATTGCCTCAGTGCTTTCACTCCTCTCCGGCCCCATCAGACCAGCCTGAAGGCAATGCCGAGGTGAGAAAACAACCCACATGCATTCCTAGCCTCTCAAATAATGCATGATCCCTGCCCACTCTTTCAAAATTGTTGTCTTCATCATCACTTGGTCCAAACGCAGGGAAGATATATATCCTGTCCCCAGGTGAGGGTGCTTTTCCTGGGCTGCGGAGACGACTGAGAGACGATGAAGGCCACCCTCCTTGCTGTGCTGGCTTTGATCCTGTGCGCAGATCAAGGTGAGGGATCACGATTCGCTACTAGACAAAGAATTGTTGCGTGTGTTAAAGTCAGGGAGGCCTTGTAGCCAGGGAAAGAACTTATGGGAGAGGGTGTCTTAGCTATCGCAGTGGTGCAGCTGAAGGACATGGTGGATTTCTTATCCGTAGACTCAGCCTGGATGTGTGAAAGGTTTATTTTTCTGCAGGGAAATTTCCCTATAGACTCACGCGCTGCTGGATTTTTATGAAAGCAAGGTAGAAAAAAGGAAACAGTTGCCACTGCTTTGCCTTTTGTTAAGAGACTTTCCAGTGAGTTTGTTGGTTGAGATGATGCAAGACTGTGTTTATTTCTAAATCTTGATAAAGAAGTGCTTCAGCCCACGATAGCACAATACATCAGCAACTCCGCGCACCTGGTTCCTGCTGCTGTCAGCGATGCTGTTTCTAGCAGCAGCGGTGGGACAGGACCAGACCTACAACCTCTGGCCTTGTGCAGCTGCCTGCTGAATGCCCCTGATTTCTGCCCGTCTCAGAGACCCAACGAGCGTGCTGATTTCAGAGATTTTGGGGACAAAGCTGGGGAATTAGGGAAAAGTTGGGTTGTGGACTCGAGGTTGTAGAGAGGTGGGGGCTGACCTCTTCTTCCTAGTGACAAGTGATAGGATGAGAGGAAATGGGTTCAAGTTATGTCAGATGAGGTTCAGATTAGATATTAGGAAATTTTTTTTCACTGAAAGGGTTGTTAAACATTGGAAGAGGCTGCCCAGGGAGGTGGTGGATTCGCCATCCCTGGAAGTGTTTATAAAAAGGGTAGACGTGGTACTTGGGGAACATGGTATAGTGGTGATTTGGGCAGTGTTAGATTAATGGTGGGACTTGATGATCTTAAACGTGCCTTCCAACCTCAGCAATTCTATGGTTCTATGATTCTAAGCAGCCTTATGCTGGGATATTGGGTAGAGATGTTTATTTGCATATTATCTGCATTATAGATTATGTATTTTATTTCACAGAGAGATTGCAAATGGAATCAGAGCCCTCTTAAAGTCTATGATCTTAAAGCCTCTATGAACAATAGAGTTAAGCAACCAGAGAGGATGAATGTTATCCTCATTTTCTAACGAGGAACAGGGTTTGCCAGCGCTTGGAAATTTGCCATGTTGTCTGGTTCAGAAAAATAATTTCTTGGAATAGTTATTTCTGTCTCATTGTGGCCTAAGAATACCTTTCTGCTATTTAGCTTTGTTCACTTACCAGAAGAGCGATTCTGACAAATTTCCAAGTGTTAACAAGGCCCGGGGGACAGAGAGATTGTCTCCAGTGCCAAAATGAAGACTGCCCTAATCAGCGTGAGATAACCTAGGCAGCAAAAATGAAGTGTGAGCCTGCACGTGTCTCAGGGCTGAATTCACATAGCAAAGAGTTAAAAGCCCTTCTCCTCACCTTTATTTTTAACCCAGGTAATGGATATATGTTTGAGGGCATTGAAGTCCCACCCAAAGACACAGGAGTGGGAGAATGACTTCTGTAGGCTGTGGAGGTCCCAATTAACCTTGTTCAACTGCCAATGCTTACTGCCCAATTAGGCTATAGTCTACATTATAGTGACTCCAGCAACTAGAAAGGGTGAGCCCAAGCCTTGGGACATCCCTGTTGACTCTTACAGAGGACCCTGTCCTTCCCAGCTCCCTGCATCGCATCAAACCCAGTAGCCTTGGCCCATCGTGCTGTTATTTTGAGTGCAGGGCAGGAAGGGCAGACGTGCACCATCGGGGTGTGTGTGCACAGATGTGTGCGCCTGAGTGCATGTGTTGGGTGTAAATGTGCAATTGTGCAGATGGCAGAGTGGGCTGGGTCATGGTCTGGCAGCCCCAACACTTTCAGCAGACCCTCACCTCGTGCATTCAAGAGTCATTGGAAAGCCGGTGGTAATTTTTGCTGCTGGGACTAGCAGCATTTTGTCTCCATTTTCTATGTTGTCTGTCTCCTCCTGCAGCAAGTGCCCTATATTGCTACACCTGTGACTGGGAACAAAGCAACTGGAGCTGTCTGAAGGCCCAGAAGTGCTCCGACAAGGATGAGTACTGTGTGACCAATGTTGCTTCTGTAGGAATTGGTATGTGCAGTGGCTGTGTATCCTCTGACGGGGACTCAGGAATGGGCTGTGGGGTTTTGCCTGGATTTTTTATGGTTGCCCTCTGTGAATGGATAATCTGAGGAGTCACGGGGAAGCACATGTGGGAGGTGGAGCCCTTGGCTAGCCTGGCCTGGCAGTGCTGAAGATTGCACGGTTTGAAATCCTCCTCCCCATCACATCCTCTTCCCCTTTGTTCTATGCCTGCATGGAAAAGGCAGAGGACATAGGGAGAAGAGGAAGGGCAAAGAGGATCCTTCAGAGGAAGAATAAATACATTTGAACCTTGATTAGACAAAGAGATGAAAAGAAATGGGTAGCCAGGGTGGATGAGAAGGTCTAGAGAGATACAGAGGGGAATAAAATTATTTCCACCTGGAAATGTGCTTTCAATCCAGGCATGAACAGTGTCTCGTGGGTGCCATCATACACCTAAGAAAGCCTTCACATGAGTGTCCATGCTGGCAGGCGTCAGATGCCCAACAAGGATATTCGATGCCTTGTGTGGCTGGTCACCAGCAATCACAGGGCTATGGTGGGATAGGGGTGGACTTCATTGGCCATACTGGTCCTTGGGACTGTGAGGGACCGTGGGACCTATTAGCCCATCTTCCTCCTGTACAGGATCAAGGAGCGCTCAACAAACTCTCATTGCTAATGCTGCTCTCTCTTCTTTGGGCAAGGCTTTTTGTCTTTGTGGAAAAGGATCACCAAGAAGTGCTCTGAGACCTGCCCACACCACAACTTCAGCCTGGGCCTGGCTTCCTACACCTCATATTGCTGCCAAACCTTCTTGTGCAACCTGAGTGCGTGCCCGGGACCCAGGCTAGCTCGGCAGTGAGATGGCAGGGTGTCCCATACCAGTGTCCTTCTTCAGTGGTGGTGCGAGAAAGGGGCTCCTGAAGGCCTGAAGAGTGTGGTCAGACTCCCCCAGGAGGGTATGGACATCGAGCACACTGCAGAATACATAAAGTATTGTGGTCACCAACTCCTGCTCTGTGTTGCCTCCCAACCTGTATCTTCTCACTTGCTTCTCATTCCTGAGCTCTGTCACCCTGGCAGCTTGATGGAGAAACGGCCATGCTATATCCTGCAGTCTGGGGGAGGGAGATACTGCTTCTGCATGTCTTGTGAATCTCTAGAGGGGTTTCTTCTTCAACCTTACCTTATCTCGGGTGCAGCTGGGAGCCACGCAGTGGCAACTTCCAGACTCAGGGAGGGGGTTTGGGCAAAAATTACAACCCCTCTGCACCAGCTTAGAAGGGAAACTGTGCAAACTCACGGTGGTTGCTGCTGGGGAAAGCAAAAGGCAGTCCTGTGTATAAGAGCTGGAGCCTTGCGATGGATGCTAACCACAGCTCTTCCTTGCACCTCTCACCCACTCCATCAAGACTCTCAGTCCCAGCCCCCCAGCTGGGGACAATGACATCGCCCTGTCCCCCACTAACAGACAGACACACCAGCTCTTCCTGTTGGCTCTGCCTGCGGTGCCACGTTTTTTCCAAAACGATGCTTGTCTGTGCACATTTGTGCACATCTGCTTTTCTGCAGTCTTTGTCCCCGTCTCCACTCCCAGCAGCTGTCCTTGGTCATCCTTTGCTTCGTGTTGCCTTGCTTGCTTGTGGCCGCTGTTCGAGCCAAGTGACCTTATCCAGGGCTAGCACTGCCCTGGACCTACCGCTTGGCATTGTGTCTTCCAACAAGCCGCTCATTTACCCGTCCCTCCGACATCCCCCAAAGCAACCGCAGGGTAACGAGAAGTATTTGCAGCATTTGGGTCGAGCTGCTGAGGAACAGTGGACGGGGTTTATAAGAGAAGAACACAGATTTCAGACAGGCCAAATATTTCATGTAGATGCTTCCAGAGGCTGCAGAGAAATGAGGGTAAAAGGAAGCTGAAAAAATGAACAATGATGAGAGCTCAGAGATTTTTCATTGCCAGCGGTGCCGCTGAATGCCTCTCCCTCCTCCCAAACAGCACTTTTTGGAGGAGTTTTGCTTTGGGAAAAACATGGAAATGTTAAAACTCGGGTCAGCCTGTGCTCCCAAATCTGCAAAACATTGCACAGCCAAGGGATGACGCTCTGCGCTGTGCTTCAAACCCAGCCCTGGTAAACAAGAGGGACAAAAGGGGCTTTGAGCCTTGCTGAGCACGTCTGCCTTGGGCTAGTGCCCGTGGCTGCTCTGGATAAATGCTGCCTTCTGAAGTGCTGGATAACGGCAGTCTTCAGAGATGTGTGCTCTCTCTTTTATTAATCGACTTCTACTTTCCTTTACCCCCTCCTTCTCACAGTTACACCATGCTGCGAGGGCAGATCTCCGTGCTGAAGGAGCCGTGCTGGGTGATGCACCTTCCTTTACCTCTTCATTAGACTGCGATCTCTTTAATAGCCTATTTAGGAATTTGCATTTTTCACCCCGAAGCAATCCAAGCCCCCTCCTGTTCCTCGGCCCGAATGCTCAAAAGCTCTAATTTACTCCTCACATAATATTTTCTCATAAAAAAAAAAAAAAAAAGACTTGTGTGGGTTTTTTTCCTGTGTGCCAGAATTATTCAGCTCTCTCTGAAAGCACTGAGGAATCCCAGTTGGACAGACTCTAATAATTAATATTTCATTGTGTTGGATTTACGCATCCTGCAGTAGCGGAGACAGAGTCCTCCACAGCCTGCAGGAAAACAGAGTTGGGTATTTTTTTGCCACTTTAAAGCAAAACTGGCTTTTTTGTTTTTTGTTTTTTCTTGGTTTGGTCTGTCTTTGCTGCAGAAAAGCTTTCTTTAATCCCACGGCTAATATAAGGGGAAATAAATCATCCTGGGCATAGTCGAAAAGCAAAGGGTTATTTCCCTTGCCCAAAGGGCACTGCAGCTCAAGGATGTCAAAATCTGCCCTCCTCCTGTGGTGCAAAGCTGCCCTGGTGGCAATTACTCCTCTCCCATACACTCCAGCTGCGCAGGGAGGAAGAAGAGTCAGGTGTAACTCCTAACCACTAATTTTGACTGGGAATTAGGGCTGATTGGGACCACAGAGAGATGGCAGTCATTAGCATGTGGATGAGGCTGGCCAGAAAATTACCCTGAGCCTACACCCCTTGCTCTGTCATTGTGCAAGGCAGCATTCACCCCTTGGGTTTAAAAGGTGCTTGGAGGACCCTAAACAGAAAGGGGTTGAGCACTGGGTGGTGTTACCATCACTACAGATGGCACTGAGCTTCTCTGACCCCATTCAAAGATGCGATGGTGATGAGAGAGGTGAAGGAGCCCTTCTGCTCTCCCCAGAAAAAGGCAGGGCTCAGGTGCAACACCCAAGTTGTTCGGGGCACAGTGCAAAAAGAGATGACTCAGCTGGAGATGGTCCAGGATGTGGGAGAAAGATGCTACAGAGACTCGGCACAGCATTATTGCAGGCATCTGGGCGGGGGATACCCAACCAGCCAGGCATGGGGAGGGAGAGGAGAAAGGGCTGTCGTCCTCCAAAGGAGCTACAGACCCCATTGAAAGGCATGGAGAAAGGTCCATGGAGAAAGAAGTGCCCAAGCGTGGCACTTAGAAGAGGCAGCACAAAGTAAACACGGAGTCCTTTCAGTGGCTGGAGCTTGCAAACACACGCAGCATTGAGATGAAACAACAAACAACTACAAATGGCATAATAAATGCCTGGCTGCAGATAATAGCTATAGCAGTTTAAATACCTAAAGGACTCATCGGATGGACGTCAAGGGGAGTTGTGATGTGTGCTTCCTTCAGGTCCAGGCTGAAGGACAGTTGGACTTGCTGTGTGTTGTTGTCACCCTTCCCCTCTGCTCTCAGAGGTACCATCTTACAGCCTTGAACAGCCAAACCCACGCGATAAATTTAGCCTTGCACCAAGCTGTGCCTGTGGGTGAGGCTGGAGGGAGGATGGAAGTAGGATGGAGCTGTCAAGTCTTGCAAAACGGGGAGCAACAGTGCTCCGGGCAGGGGTCCCCAGGGGTGGGGATGGTAGATGAGGACAGCCAAGGCTTCCTGTGATCAGCAACTACCCCATCTGTCCCATGGCCATCCGTACCACTGAGATGAGTATCAAGCCAGGCAGGAAAACACCAAACCACCTTTCTGAAGTGCAGCAGCCCCTGATGTGTTGCTTAATTCTCCTCAGGGCTTGGAGCGGGTGGTGAGGTCCTCGTTTGGTTTGTGGGGTGGCCAGCATCATCAGGATACTGGGAAGACCTGCTGGGTCACGCAACCCAGGGAAGAGGGGAGAGGGGGTAAGTGACCTGGCTGTCCCCAGCAGGTACCAGGGTGTGCCACAGGATGGACAAACACCTCTCTGGACTTGTGACACCACCCTGCTGGGGGCTTGGGTGGAAATGCTGCAGGAAATTCAGCTCTGGTGGAAATTCTAGCTCTTTGGGGAAAACAGGAGTTTTCCAAACCCATACTAGAAGCTGAAATGACAGCATTTCCCAGGCACTGTTTGGTGTCAAGCGATGTTTTTGTTTGTGGTACAAATCAAAGGAGAGTTGGGGTTTTTTTTATTATTTTTTATTCTCCTTTTCATTCTTGACTTTTAACTCCATAAAACATACTTGATTTCAAGCATTGCTAACTGAAATGGCCTTTGGGGACTCATGCCGTGGCCTTCATTGACGTATCTTAATGCTGGATGCCTCCGTCTGTGCCTGTCCCCAAGTTGCAGAGAGCTGGGCACTCCAGGGGTGACTCCCCCCTCCAAGGACAGGCATCGAAGATGACACTTGAAGAGCTCAGTGGAGACTCCCGACTCTTTCCAGCAGCTCAAAGCAAGAGAGATCTACCAGTTACATGGTTTCAGCTGAGATACAGCTAATTTTCTTCCTAGTAGCTGCTGTGTTTTGGATTTAGTATGAGAATAATGTTGATAACACATATTGTTTTAGTTGTTGCTAAGTAATGTTTACATTAAGTCAAGGACTTTTTCCGCTTCCCATAGAAGCTGAGAGGGAGCATAGGCAGGACCAGCTGGCCAAAGGACTATTCCATACCATAGATGTCATGCTTAGTATATAAATGGGGGTTGTCGGGGTGGGGGGGCAGGAATCTGTGGTCACTGCTCAGGATGGGCTGGGCAATCGATCATCAGGTGGTGAGCAATTGTACTGCGTCATAATTTTCTATATTCTTTTACCATCATTATTATTATTTTCTCTTCTGTTACTGTTCTATTAAAGTGTCTTTATCTCAACCCATAAGCTGTGTTTTTTTCTTTCTTTTTTCTCCCTCTTCTCCCTATCCTACTGGGGGAGGGGGAAGAGGGTAGTGAGTCAAAGGCTACGTGGTCCTAGTTGCCTGCTGGGTTTAAACCACAGCAATGCCTAAATTAGTTGCTTTGGATCCCAGCCGCAGTGAGAAAAAGAAAAAAGGAAAAAAAGGGGTGGCAAAACTATCAAAAAAACCCCTGCCTACAAGAGGAAACTTGATGGAAGTTGGCACATTTCCATAAAACTTCCATGTCTGGTGCACTAATGAATATTCTGAACTGTGGGGGGAGGAGGAGAGGAGGGGAACAACCACCAAAAAAAAAAAAAAAACCAAAAAAACAACCACCAAACCACTTTCCTGGGAAATCCCGGACGATTTCCAGCACGGAGAACCAAACTAAGCCCACGAGAGGGAGCTGGTGCCTGTGCGTGGCGCCGGACTGGCCACAAAATGCTGTCTGCCCTCAGAAAGCCTGTGGTCCTGGAGCGATTTCCAGGGGGAATAACAGCAGCCCTGCAAGGGATGAGATGGCTGGGTTGGAAGCAGCCCAGGGAAGGACGCTGACAACACGCCTTGGCCAGCCTCCAGTATCTGCTTGCTCCCACACTGGTGGCAGCCAGGGACGTGCCTTGGTTTGGCTGTGCAGGATAATTCTGGTGCATCTAATATTTGCTCTCGGGGAGCCTGTGCTGGAAGAGGGAGGATTTGCATCTGAACCCCAAAAGCTGGTACCAAGCCCTGTGACGTTTCAGTCCAGAGGCTGTGGCCATGGGCTGCTTTGGAATCACACAATCACAGACTCACAGAACGCTGGGGGATGGAAGGGACCTCCGGAGATCATCTGGTCCAACCCCCCTGCCAAAGCAGGGTCACCCAAAGCAGGTTGGACAGGATTGCATCCAGGTGGGTTTTGAATATGTCCAGAGAAGGAGACTCCAGAGCCCCTCTGGGCAGCCTGTGCCAGTGCTTTGCCACCCACAAAGTAATTTTTCCTTATGTTGAGATGGAATTTCCTGTGTTCCAGTTTGTGCCCGTTCCCCCTTGTCCTGTAGTTGGGCACCACTGAAAAGAGTCTGGCCACACCTTCTAGCCACCCACCCTTTAGATATTGATAAGCATTGATGAGATCCCCTCACAGCCTTCTCTTCTCCAGCCCCAGGGCTCTCAGCCTTTCCTCATCAGAGAGATGCTCCAGTCCCTTGATCATCTTCGTAGCCTCCACTGGCCTTTCTCCCGTAGCTCCTTGTCTTTCTTGAACTGGGGAGCCCAGAACCGGATACCTAGTGGAAGTGGGATGCAACCCTCTGTCCTTCCTTTGCCCACAGCTGGGAGTCCCCAAAATTGCTGGGCTGATGTTGGGCTGGGCCTGGGCAGCATCCAGGGAACCTTATTTTCTTGGCACCTCCGAGGTCCTGGGGAGAAAAGAGGGGATCAAATTGGGCTGCACCTTTCTGTCCCATTATAAAGTCATAGAATGCTTTAGGTTGGAAAGGACCTTGAAGATCATGGAGTTCTAACCCCTCTGCCCCCTCCCACTAGACCAGATTGCTCAAAGCCCCGTCCAGCCTGGCCTTAAGCACCTCCAGGGATGGACCTTCTACAACTTCTCTGTTGGCAACCTGTTCCAGTGCCTTACCACCCTCATAGTGAAAATTTTCTTCCTAATATCTGGTCTAAATCTACCCACTTATGGATGCCTCCGTCCTTTCTTTCTGATTTTCCTACACATTCCCTCTTTGCAATGACTCCTTGAGCATCTTCCTGCCCCTCTAATACTAAACTCCTCTAATTCCCTCCAGTCCTCTGATAAATGGTCACAGCCAAAAAGGAAGACTGGCACCTGCAACCCATCATGCAAGCAAATAATGAAAATTCCACCTTTTTCCTCCTCACCCATGGGTTTTAACCCCATTTTCAACCCACTGCCTGATGCCTTCAGCAACTGTATGAAAGTAGAGAAGGGAAGAAGTCCATGAATGTCTTTGTGGAGAGGATGGTCTAGGTGAGACTTCAAACCAAGCTCTACCACTGCTTCCCCACGTCTGACCTCAAAAGAGTCATTTGGTGTCTCTCATTCATGTTGTTAAGGTGGAGATAACAATGCAGGGCTTTTCACCCCGACCTGGAGGGCTCTTTACATCTTTGTGCTCAGTATCTTGGGGATGCTTCACCCAAGCTGGTCCAGGGACATCCTTACACCAGGACAAGGGAGGGTCAGCTTGCCTATCCACTGAAGATGTCTGTGCACTCAGAGCTTGCCTCTCCCAGGCCCCTGCAGCGCTGTGCTGCTATAACCGGTGTGAACACTCATCCTCTCCGTAACGCGATGCAGAAACCTGTCATGGCAAAGCTGGAGCTGCTCCCACGTCACTCACTCCTCCAGAATGCTGTTCTTTGACTTACTGTGGTGCCGAGGAGCTTTTGTTTGGAGCTCTGCTAGGAGCTGGGCATGCAAACAGCACAGAAAGACATCTCTCCCCCACTTCCCCATCACACGGGAGCTTTTACAATGGATGGATGCAGACACAGAGGTGAAGGCAAGGGTGTGGGCTTGACACGGTGCATTGGTTGCTTGGCCATTGCCTGATTTGTCATTAGCAAGGTGACAGGTCTCATGCTCAGAGCCATGGGCTGAGGCTGCTCGGTAGGTCTGAAGGGGTTCTGGACCCCTTGGCCTCGCTGTGCATGTTCAACTCTAAGGCTCCTGAAGGTGCAAACAGACTTGGTCCCTGGAATGAGCCCAGGGCCAGGATGAGATGCAGAGCCCATGTCCTCAGAAAGCCTTGAAAGGCAGCAGCAGGGTGACACACTGCCGCCGACCTGCCTCTCCCTTCCGCTGAAGGGCAGGATGCCCTCCTCCCCAGCACTGGTGTGGGTGAGAAGGAGGGCTGAGCCCAGCACAGCCCACGCTACAGCAGAGGGGAGAGTGAGGAGGAGGCTTGGGCATCTGCCCCACCCTGCAGAAGCTGGGAGACCGGCTTGTCTGCTCATCACCCAGCTCCCAGCTGGATGTCAGCAGTGGTGAGAAGGGAGGGTGGTGCTTTACACCCTCCCCACAGCAGAAAAACCTCCCCAGGCTGCTCTGTGTCTCCTTTCCCCATGCGTACAGCAGTGCAAAGCTTTCCCTGGACATCTGGACCTTGCTGCTGGGGTGGATGTATCCAGAGACAGATGCTTTCCCCAAGCTTTGTTGCCTGCTGTGGGGCTGAAGAATTCGGGGGAAGCAGAGCTTGATGAATTCCTAGGTCTGACCAAATTTCATTTCCCAAAATACCCACCGTCGCCAAGGCGTGGTGGCAGAAACCCAGTGCTGCCCAAGATGCTGTGCTGCTTCCAAGGAAACGGGCAGCAGTGGTGCTCAGCATCTCCCAGGCATTACTGAAATGGTCCTGCCTGTGTGGCCCCTTCCTCTTATTTGGAGCAAGAGGGAGTTGGGTCAGAGGCTGTCACAGCAGCGTCCCCGCAGATCATCTCACCTCCCACTCCACACCCTCCACAGTAAATGCTGCACCTCACGCGTTGGCAGAGTGTGAAGAAGCAAACGGGTGAAACCAAGCTCCTGAGGCTAAATGCTACAGGGAGAGGCTCCATCCAGACAGGTAAACAGCACAGGGCAGGGTCTGTCCTCCAGCCCTGAGGCCACACAGTCTGGCATGCTGGTGGCACCCTTTCCATCCCCAAAACAAGGTGATCGCCTCCATATGGCTGGTTGGCCCTGGGTTGTTCCCCGGGCATGGTCTAGGAGGTGTTTCCTGGCATGGGTGAGTGCTGATAGTGGGCAAATGTATGAGCCTGTGCCCTGTTCTTGACTTATTTACTGGTGTAGCCATAGGCACACAGCTCTTTTTTGTTATCGGAGCACTTCATAGGTCCAGCCAGGATCCCACCGTGCTGTACAGATGGTGTGAAAAACCCAAAGGAAGCAATGCCTGGCTCCAGCACGTGCAAGGATTGCTCGCTCACAATGACGTGTTGCATCCTCCCCTTCCTGGCCACCCTTCCTGGGGAAAATGAGATGGGATCAGAGTGGGTGGGCAGGACCCATCCCACCACCAGGACCAGGTGCCAGTGAGTGCACTTGGAGATATCACAGCCTGGTTCTGGATGTGGAAGTGACACCAGAGGCATTTCTTGGTGCTGTGGACCTGCCAGAGGAGAGGAGATACCCTGTATGTCTGCTGTGCCAAGAGGACAGGGGGTGAGGTTTTTGGCTGCAGAATAGGTCTCATGGTGCTGAGCCCACCCCAGCACAATTTCTGTTGGCGCTTCCTTCATCCCATCCCCCCTTCAGCTTGAACAAAAGTGGGTTTTCTTCCACGCAGGGAGGCAGGAGAGAGCGGCTGTGAGCAAAACCAGGGCCTGATGCCAAGCACTGTGTTTACAGCCCAGAAATGGGAGGGCACATCCCGGGGCTTTGCTTTCAGAGGAAGGAAAGCTTCGTAGGCCTCTTTACCCATCTGAGATCCTGTTTTCTTTCCACTCACCCTGCTCCTGCAGCACTGGTCAGGCTGCAAAGCAAAGCTGGCAGGAGCAGCAACCCCAGCTGCTGCAGGCTGAGGAGCAAAAGCCACCGCTCTCCCACGCCTGTGACTTTGGGCATGCCTCTCCCCACCCACCCTCAATTTTGAGGCTCTGGGAGCCTTTGGTGAAACACTGTAAAGTCCCTTCAAGGCATGGTTGTCTTTTTCCTGACATTTTAACAAGTTGGGAGTGAGTGAAAGCCTGGTACACTGTGTGCAATCAAAATGGGGTGAGTTGTTCCTCCCGTGTCCTTTCCTTGGCAAGCAGGAGGGTGTCCGCAACCCCAGGGTGGCTTTTCCATCTTGGTATTGCTCCCTGGATCACTGTGGGTGGCTTTTAGTTCCCATGCCCCTCCCAGGCTGTCATCCGTGAGGTTTACAAGCCCTCGTTTGCGCTGAGTGGCTGGCGAGATGGGTTTGGAGGGCCTGCTCCGGCTGTGGATGGGGTTGATCATGGCGTGTGAGCTGCTCTCACCATACCCCACGAGCAGTGGGGATGGGGTGAGAGGAGCCAAAGCCCAGCTGCAGTGTGCAGGGATGCTCTTGAGGTGCACCGATGCCTTTCCCTCCTTCTGCGAGACCACCAGCACAAAAGGACCCCAGCAAAACCATGCCCTGCTTTTCCAAAATAATAATAATTAAAAAAAAATACCCCCAAAACAACAAAACAAACACAGCCTTGAATTTTTGGCTAACCCTCCTGGGAAAATACCCTTCTTCCTGCCCAGTGAGAAACATGATTGTGTTCCCAGATATCGTCTTGTTTGTTTCTCTGCCCTGCTGAAACCACCCGACAGGCTGGGATGGTTTCAGCCAGGATATTTCCTTGATCTGTGGCTCCTCCGCCTGCTGTGGGCTCTCCTCCTCCAGGGACAGCCCTGCTCTCCTCGCTCTTCTCGGCCGCAGTTGTGGAGGTTTCAGCATGGCTATTACCTGAGGTGTGACAAGTTTCTAGACGTAACGAGGGATGACCCAAGCTCTTGTTCTCATCATGCAGCTGGGGTTTTGATGCCATACCTGGCTGGGTCAGCAGGAGTGGGTCAGGAAAAAAGCCATAGCATCCTGATCTTCCCACACATGTGCAGAGTTTTTCCACTCATGATGACTCCCAGTTGGGGTCAACTCCCAGTTGGGGTCCATGTGGAAAAAAAAAATCAGACCCAGAGCCCCTAAAATAAATGTAAAGAGGTTTTCTGTGGAGCTTGTCACAGCTTTCCCATAGACAGAGAGAAACGTGTTTTTCTCATTTTACTCTGAGCTTTCACTTCAACTTGGAAATCTCAGCTATTGGGTTTCAGTGCAGAGGATCACTTCCAGGCCTGAAATACCCATCATGCAAAAGATGAGTCAAGAACTTAAAGCAAATTAAAAAAAAAAAAAAAAAAGGTGCAATTTTGAAAACCGTGACTGTTTCCCTGCCTTCTGGGGAAGTGTGTCTACTCTTTATAATGGGTAAACATGGAAAATTTTGTTTCTTACAGAAGTAAAATGGACAACTAGACGAAGGGTTGCTTGGTGTCCCTGCGGATGGCTGTGGAAGCTCTCACAAGGCCAGCTGCTCCCACAGCTGTGTCTTAGATGAATTTCTCTCACATGTCACTGGACTGGCAGGTTCCAATGACTGCTCTCTACACCACCATGTAACTCCAGGATCTTAAGGTTTAATTAAAAAAAAAACCCACAAAACAAACACAAAAACCCCACAGTGAGCAGAAAGACAGTTGTGAAGACAAACACGAGAGCTGTCACCTACTTTTCTTCCTGGAGATGCTGGCCAAAATCTTCTGTGGCAAAGCTTTTGATCGGCCTTTCATAAGCGTTTGTATGGGCACGGTTCAGATGCCTATCACAGCCCAAGATTTCCAAAGAAAGATCACAGCCTCACTTGTCAGGACCAGCGTGAACATGTGGCAGAGGGGACAGTCTCCCTTTAGTGCCCACACATTGACTGCTCATGTCATGAAAGTGGATCAGGAGGGCTGGACCTCGGACAAGGGGAAATTCCCACTTTCAGTGAAATGGCTTTGGGAGTTATCAACTGAGCCGTATTCCAAGGGCAAACTTAAATAAACCTGTGAGGATCATTTCTCCCCAAACACAGTTGTGGCCAGTGGAGCCTTCCTTGGGGAGGACTAGCATCAGCTCTTTTGGGGGAATCCCAAAAGGTTAATGAGTTTTTCTCTCTCACCTCTTCTTCCTCGTCCCAACCATCCTTCTTCACTGCCCATTTACCTTCAGACCCTGCAAGTCTCCAATAACCCCCTTTCTGGCTGCAGTGGTACTACCACAGAATAATAAACGTTGGTGGATCCAAGAAGGATGATTCACATCCATAACTCTAACCTCTTTCCTCTGCAAACAGGGCGGTTACAGCCAAATTGCTTGCAAGGAGCAGCCCCATGTCAGGGCACTGTTTGAGACAATGCTGGTTGGGGTGTGCCCAAGCCATGTTGATGGTCCAATGGCATGGATGGCGTTGGGGCTGGGCTTGTGCCCTGTTTGGTGAGCTAGTCTGGATCTGGCCCTTCAGCCAGGGCATTGGCAGGGATGTGAATCACGGTGGTTGACTCCATACATGATGGTGCTGTTTGATATCTCCCCATGAGCCTCCAAGCTGATGGGGCTGAATTATCCTTGGAAGTTAAGAAAATATGACAAAATGGCTTTGGATGTTGTTGGCTGGTAGCTGTGACCCCAAAGGACTCATGTTCCTCACCCACTGTGACCACGCAAGCCTCTTCATGACCATCACAGCTGGCATGCCGAGATGGAAGTCTACCTGGATCACCTTGTATTTCAGCCAGACATGGTGGATCTGGGATACCCATGTCCTTCCTAGCTGGAGGTTTGGTAGCCTCTGTCATCTGCTATGAGGCTGACCTGAGGAGCTCTGTCCTGTTGTTTGGAGCCTGCCAGGTCAGCTACAGACCCAGATGTGCTTTGGGAAACAGAAGAATTGAGCAGGCTGCCTGCAACAGTCAGGCATTAGGGTGAAAAACCAAACTATCACATACAGGTCTTCATTTTTTTCCTGGGGTTTCTGGATCCCATGATGTCCCCCCATCCAGTTCTTCACCTAACCCTGTTGCCATTGCATGGCCAGATGAAGCAACCGAGCCCTCCCTGACCTGCCAAGAAAGGAGTAGAGGACACGATCAGATTAGCCTGATGCTGTCCCGGGCTGGGCTGGACCTCTTGCCCTGCACGCACCATCTGCGTGACTCAGGCACACTGGGAGCCATACCCACGTCTGCCTTCTTCCCACCTTCTCCCATGGCATCTCCTTTCCTCATTGAAGCTGCAATTTGCAACCTCGAGCTGAAACGCAGAGGTTCCTCCCTGCCCCATGAAGGAGAGCTGCGATTGAAGCCACCCTCCAGAAAGAAAAAGGGAGAAAGTGGGGACAGTTGACATTAAAACATCCCTGGGCCTGGCAGCTTGCTCCACCTTGCCACTCCATCACGGGTTGAAAACACGCTTTGTCTGGCTCCGGTTACACAAAAAGGACAGGCCTTGCACAATGCGCTCCCAAGGTCTGGCACAAACACTCACTGTCTGCTGCCAAGTGCAAAGTGGGTTAAGGTTTCTTCCTTAAAATTCTCAGGCTCTGTTAACTGTTTAATAGCCGTCGTGACACCATTGGGTTAACACCCACCTAGCCCAGTTTCCGCACCAAGATTCACCCTGCTGCTCTCCCCTCTCTCTTTTCTATTTTTTTATGTCCCTGGGAAAGTAGTTTTAACACCTCCACACTGCGTTCTCCTGACACCATCTGCCCTTCCCGTTACCCCAGTTGTCTTTGCCCTGGCTTTTCTTCCAGCTCTCTTCTCCCCTTGCTTGAAAAAGTGGGCTGCTCTCTGCTTCAAAGGATGCCCGTTCCCCCACCCCACCGCCATGGTGCTGGTTGGAACCCAGAGACCTTGCAGTGGCCCTGGGCGTGATTGCAATACCAACAGCGCACAAGAACAGCGTGTTTTTGGGACCTGGCCAGACTCCAGTCTGAGTCCCAAAGCTTTTGCCGTCATCTTATTCTTTGGGGACACTGGGAAAAGGGTGAGGTGATGCCCCAGATGCTTTCCCCATTCGGGCCCCGCAGGAGACCCCACAGTTTGACTCCAGTGGCTGGTTAAACTGGGATTTGGGGGGCTGTAGAAATGTGGAGATATAGAAAACACTCCTCAGAGCCTGAAGGGCTACAGTTAATACCTGAACGGTGTCTGCACATAACAACCTGTACATTTTGCACAGCGTTAAGTAATGCCACCATAGGAGAAACGGTGAAGCATCAATACTTCCCTCCCATCCCATCTTATTTCTTACCCTCACTTTGCCTGTCGTTAATTATTTCCCCCCAAGCTTTGTGTGTTTGCTTTGATTTATTTTGCTTTGTGCCAATATTTCTCAGATCCCTCCTTCTCTCTTTCCAGTTCTGGGTGAAATATTAATCTTGTTTATTATTATTAACCTTCCCTCTCTCTAATCTATTTAAATGCTTTCTCACATTTCCACTTCCTACAGCCCATTTCTCACTTGCAGATTTTCTATTCAGCTGCACTTTGCTTTAGCAGTGTCATTTATTTACTGTTCGTTTATTTGTTTTAATTTCAAAGCCTTTCTTCTTTCTTGTTGTGGGCTGTGTTCGTGCATTGCTCCCTTCCTCCTGCTGAGGAGCTGCATTTTTCTGCTCGGTTGGCTCCAAGATGAGCTGAATTCAGTGCAATGATTCAGTTTCATTTCTGGATTTTTGATGTGGATGGAAGGAAGTTTTGTTTTCCAGTTCCCTAGCTGTCTGAGAGAAGCTTGGCTATTATAGGTAAAACAAACATGTAGGCTAATACCTACTACTTCCCTCCATGCTCTTGCAGATCATGTTTCTGGCCTGACGTTGTTCATGCATGTATTTATACAAAGCCTTGTTTGGAGAGAATGGCTTTTTCACAGTTTATTTCTGAAGTACCGTTCCTACATTAGCTGTCACGTGGGTCTTTCACATCCTTGCTAAAAGAGGAGATAATTAAAGATTCATGTTCAAGGTCAGCTCAAATCCAGAGAACAGAGTGGAAGACTTTGAAAACTAGATGCTTATCCCCTCCATCCTGCTCTGGGCACAGGCAGAGACAGAAATCACACAGAATCACAGAATGGTCAGGGTTGGAAGGGGCCTCCGGAGATCATCTAGGCCAACCCCCCTGCCCAAGCAGGGTCATCTAAAATCTCTCGGGGCTGAAGCTGCTGTAGAAAAGGAGAAACTGGGCAAAGGAATAATGACTGCGGCCCATCACAGGGGTTGGCGTGGGGCCATCTGCCCAGGATCTTGCAGACAGGTGATCAGAAGAAGAGCCTATGAACCAACTCCTTGGGGAGTAATTTGGGAAAAACAAAGAGCAACTGGATGTTCTTTATTCTGTTTCCACACCATTTGCGACCTTACAAATCTTGACTTTGAGCTCCCCTTGGTCATTTCCACTCTAAAGAAGGGTCCTGATCTGCTGAGATGTCTTCTCGACCAGGACTTCTTTTTATTTCTCAGCCATTTTCACTCCCATTCACAGTTTGTTTAACTCCCACAGCCATTTCCATGCACTTTGTGCCTCTGCTGCATCCTGAGTGATTTCACATGAGGTGATGACGTGGTTGTGGGAGCAGAAGGAGGGAGCCCAGAAGGACTGGAAAGGTCACAAGGGACTGGAAAAACCTGATGGAGTCCAAAGCTGGTCTACAGGTAGCAACAACCATCGTTGCTTGGAAACCCTGGATGCTTCTGGAGGACAGAGAAGCAGAGCAAAACAAAAGCATCGGACCCCATTCCTGCCTGGACCACAGGAGCCTCTGAGTGACAGTCCCCGGGCACAAACAGTGTCATTGCAAGAATGATACAAGCTGGTGTTCTGCTTTAACACACTTTCCTTAGTACAAGTGATATAAGGGTGGCAGAGCACTGGCACAGGCTGCCTAGGGAGGTGGTGGAATCTCCTACTCTACAGACATTCCAAACTTGCTTGGACACCGTCCTGTGCAACTGCTAAAGTTTTTCACTTTAAGGGTGGTAAGGCACGAGAACAGGTTGCCCAGAGAGGTTGTTGAGGCCCCATCCCTGGAGGTGTTCAAGGTCAGGCTGGATGTGGCCTTGGGCAACCTGGTCTAGTGAGAGGTGTCCCTGCCCATGGCAGTGGGGTTGGAACTCGATGATCTTCAAGGTCCTTTCCAACCTAAACCATTCTATGATTCTATGATTCTATGCTGGAGGTGCCCCTGCTCTGGCAGGGGGGTTGGACTGGATGAGCTCCAGAGGTCCCTTCCAACCCTGACCATTCTGTGATTCTGAATGACTACAGACAATCGAGCAAAAAGTCATCTTTTTTGCCTCCTCTCCCACTTCCCACAGATACAAAGCTCTCATATCATGGTAGAGAGAAAGCATGGAGGATGCCAGGTGACGCCTACTCTCTTGCAAGCGATGAGCCACCCCAGACTGGCACAGCTGCCTCTGCTTTGCTCCAGGTTTCGTGGTTCAGCCCAATGGAGTAAGAAGGGACTCCCATGTTTGAATCAGATAAATTGTTCCCTAAATTAGCAATGCAGACGTGGTCAGCAGGAGTAGGCCTTGGAAAAAAAGATTGGATCTGAATGAGATGTAAAAAAATTGCTACCTGGAGCCTCGTAATAGGTTCCTACGCACAAACACACCCAGCACTGATCACATCTTATGTGCTGTCACTCCCCAAACCTCAAATTACTGTAATCAAAGGAAGTCAAAGTAAACGCGGTCCCAGTATAAAACCTTACCGTGGTGCACCATCCCACATTGTTCAGGCTCTGAGGGCACAACGACCATGAAGGCTTTTCTGATTGCCCTGCTGGTGGCAGTCCTGTGTGCCGAGCAAGGTAAGGAGCTTTGGAGGCTGGGAAAGCCAGATGGAGAGGATGGAAATACCAGAAGAGAAATTAGAGATAATACAGGGACAAGAAGGTTTGACAGCTTTTGATGGAATCGGTGAGGTCTTGGTAGTGCAGTTTTTCTTTGGTGTCAGCTATGTCAAGCAATATTTAGTGTGGTTGAGTCGTAGCTTCTGGCTGAGTTTTGCTGAGGTACCCGTAACCCAAAGTAGACAGAGCTCATCGCTCTGGTTTCTCACACCCTCAAGTATCAAGCTCCGACAGAAGACAGACATGTGAACTGAAAAATGCTAATTGGAATTGAGCTGGGCTCACAGTTTTGCCTTTGGTTTTGTTTTGGTGCCTGAATGAAACTTGAGGAGTTGTTGGTAAAGGTAATACAGCTGGTATTGACACCGCATCTTCTGCCAGTGTTTCACTTTATTTCCCACAACGACATTACAATTAAGAAAGTAGGTTGCTGGCAGATATTTGAAAGCCTAACAGCTCTTTGCTCATAGGTTTGAAGAGGTTTTTTAAGTGTCTAGGAGTGAGCGTGTTTGTAATGGGATCCACAATGCTCTGTGCATGCCCTCTTTTAAAGTAAGTGCAGATATAACTAGACAATTGTGTAGAAGTACCCAGCTGAGAAACATTGGCTTTGCACATGTATTTGCAGTCTCGAGGAGTACTGCAAGCTTTTTTGCACCGTTAAGGCTATTTCTGGCTGCATTTGCAAAACTAGAGCTAATGGAGGGTGGAGGCCGGACGCAGGCAAGGCTTTATAACAGCTATAATGATTTAAGCTGTTATTGTTTTCCTGGCTGGGGGGGATTTTCCTTGCATCAGGCAGTCAACACGCGCGTGTTTCAGTTGCTTTCGCGCGCACAGCTGGGGTCTCCGCTCCATCTGTAGCAGGAAGTGGTTTGAACAACTTTGTGAGATTTGGCAGGAAAGCAGATCAGAGAGCACTACAGGGACTGTAAAATGCAATAACGCTCGTTAGGCAGCGTGTCTGGGATTGCTCTGGTGTGGTCTGCAAAAGGACAGTAGCCCACAGCTCGGGTTGGGGGACCTCCGGAGGCAAGGTGAGAGGCTTAACTTATCCAAGTGATGGAGAAACAGTGAAATGCTGAATAGTCAGTTAAAGAGAAGTTAAAACCAGGATGCAACAAGGATGGTTTTATCTGCTGTTATGGAGAACACCTGCACTCGCAACACCTGGCACTAGAAAAGAGCATCTGGGTAGGTTTCAGAGCAAGACAGACAGTCATACGTTGACTTGGGCTGTACCCAAGGCACCTGAGCTCCCCGCATCACAGAGGGAAGGCCTTTTATTCTCCTACCTGGGGTACCTAGGGCCTAAAATGGCGTTTAATTCTCTTTTAAAACTGCTTCTGGAATCATCCAACCAAGTGTCATGGGCAGGTGGAACTTCAGAGATGAATTTGAATCAACAGCAGCTGGGCTTTGGAGAGTCCCTGGGAGGAGTTTCTTTGTTAAAAACAGGTTCAAATTCAATTGAAAAGGGCTCTTCTTTGCAGAAATAAGAACCTTCCCGGGTTGAGAAAGCCAGGAGGAACTGACCCAGGGAAATTTCAGCCTAATGGAGGACCCTCCCTGGTTTGTAATTTGGTCACCTTCAACCATGAGCTCTCCACCACTAGTGACAATGGAGGTGACTGCCTCTGTCACCACCGCTCAGAAATGAAGAGCGTTTCATGGGAGTCTGAACAGAAGGGAAACAGTTTCCACCAGTTGTGAGTCCACCTCCAGGGAAGGAGATGGCACATGCCTGTGTTTCTAGCGTGGTGAGCTGGCCTGGCTGGAAATTTGACTCAATTTGCTTCAGTTTTGTTCAGAAATACCTACTTCTGGCTTTTGCAATAAACCTGGCTCAGCAATGCTAATAATATCACTGAGAACATGTTGTTCCAGGCGCTGGTAGAAATAATCTCTCTATTGTCCAGAGCAACCTTTCCCAGGGAACTCCCTTTAATGTGGCTCTGTGCTCAGTAATGTAGCTCACAGGGGTGTCATAGGCTTTAATTAATTTGTGTCTGTGCGATGTTTTGCAGATGCAGTCTGACAACTGAGCTCTCACCTGAGAGCAGTGCCAGCTCCTCGCCTTGTCAGAGCTGGGCAGACCCTGCTGGGCAGGTCATGAGGTCTGCTTTTGCTGGTTGGCCGTCAATCAGGCCAATGAGGACCTGGGGGAGAAAGAAAAGTCACCTGGGAGTGCTGCTCAGGCTGAAAAAAAAAAAAATGTGTTTTCAGGTTTAATCACTGAAAATCTCAAGTAAAGAAAGAAAACTTGTTTCGTTCTGTTTGTTTGCTTTTCCAGCCTCATTAATCAAAACCAACTTCTTATTTCACTTGTCATGAAAACTTGTTCGTAACATACTTTTCACCTTGTATTTTCCAAGAAGGGGCGAGGCTTTTGACACTTTCTTCCCAGGAGGGCATTGCTGGAAACCACTAATATGTGGCATGTGCGTTCTTTCCAGCTTCCTCGCTGTTTTGCTACACATGCAACAACGAGCACTCCAACTGGAACTGTCTTAAAACCTACAAGTGTGAAGACCATGAGAAATACTGTACAACCACATACAGCTCTGCTGGGCTTGGTGAGTACCAGCAACACCTCCAGGCTTTATTATTTCATTTTTTTTTCTCCCAGAGAAACGGATAGGCAATAGGTTTTTTTAGGGCGGTAGTTGGTCTTGTTGGAAAGAATTGATCACGGAGGTTTATGGATCACAACACATAATGTGTGTGAATCCCTTAGTGGTGCTCTGTGATCCACCACCTGCGGTATGTTCCTCACCACGTTGTGGCAGGGCTGGTTGAAGCACACAGAGTTTCATGAGCAGACCCTGTTGCCTGATCTGAGAGCTCACACGCGTGCTTTGTGATGGGGGAAAGGGGTTGGATGTAAGTTACGTGGTTTTAGAAACAGAAAATGTGTTGGCAGTGATTTTTTTTGCTGTCCTACAGGAAGCATGGTGTGGATTTCTACCAAGGACTTCCTAGTGTCATATATTTGATCCAGGTTGTGTGGATACTCACCCAGCACTCATTAAATCAGCTGATAGCTGTTATTGCTGCATTGCAAATTAAGCGTAGTGCAATGTACCTCCTCCTATCGTCCTCTGGTCAGCTCTTGCAGAAGAATCTTAAATCACAGCTCTCCTTTCTTGTCTATTCTCCACCCAGGCAAGGACATGGGATACCGCATCACCAAGAAATGTTCTGTAGACTGTCCTGAGACGAACGTGAACTTCGGTGTGGCGGCTTATTCCACCAAATGCTGTAGTACCTCCCTGTGCAATTTCAGTGGTGCCAACAGCATAAAAGTCAGCTATGCCGTCATGTTCCTGGGAACTGTGGCCAGTTTGATCTATGTCATCAGGGCAGGATTGTGATGAGGGGTGGGAGAAGATATGACAACCCAAGAACCCACAAGGTATTCCCCAAGTGAGAAATGAACATCCTCTGTCGAGTGTCTCCAACAGGGCCTATGCTGCCCTGTCTTTCCCAAGACATTGCTTCAGATCTCATCCACAAAATGGCATGTCAGCGTAGCTCCTATTTTCCCCCCTGTATCATTTGTTGTTTTATACTAATTTTCCCTGGGAAAGCTCTTTTGATAGCATGTGTGTGACAATCGTCAGACAAAATAAAGATTTATGTTATTCAGGAGTGTGTTTGCTATATCCACACTAAGATCAGCCTGAGACAACAGCTCTGCCAGAAAGGGAGGTAGTCAGAATCTCTACTTCACGTTGAATTTCTCTTTTTAGCACCTGGGAGTCTTCTCCTGGCTGCCTTTCTCAATTGACTCAGTTGCATCCAGCACCTCACGACAGACACTCCATAAAGCCAGATGTTCTGCCTGATCACTCAGCGCTAAAAAATGAAGGTGTCAACCTGGAAAGGTCAAAGATGTTTGTGTTGTCCCATTGCAAGCAACAGCGAGAATTGTTTTGTAACTGCTCACACACAGGACTGGGAGGTTGCCAGGTGTTGGTTGTGCTCCTGGCTGTGCTGCAAAGTTCTCATGTGATCTTTGTAGGGTGGATGGTTTCAGCTTTTAAAATAGGTAAAGGGCCCACACCAAGACGCTGGAGATGTCCAAGATGAGGATGGTGTTGCTGGAATCTGTCCTCATGGAAAGGTGACCTCTGTGCCTGCTTGGAGAAGATGCTGCTGGGTGATGGCTCATGACTTCCTTGCAGGGACACAGGCAGAAAGAACCTGGCAGAGGCAATGGGTGTCTGATTTGGTGGGGAGGTCTCTGCTCCTTCCCCTTCCTCTGTTGCTGCTGCTTGGGGATGGAGGAGATTGGGTGGAGATCCTCTGAAGCTCTTGGAGGAGCAGAGCTATAACTACGATGGGCAAAATGCATGCGCTCTTGGAGCTGTGGAGGGTGTGTAACTACCACCTGAGCAGTTTATAAGTGCAGTGCTGCTTTTCAGGAGGGCTTGTATAGATGTGGCACCCGGGAAAAAAAAGCCCTCACGTTCACAGCCCGGCTGGATCTGAGGGGAGTACTGCTCCACCAGCGTCAAGACAGGCTCAACTACACGTGTTTCTGTGCAACGGGGAGAAACCGCAGCACTGGCCGTAGGCTGTGAAGATGGGATTAGGTTTTGTCATCCTATAAAGATTTAATTTCTGGGCAAGGAGGATGTTCTGGCATTTATTTAAATATGAAATGGGCTAACTGAAGAATGGCACTGGTGTAGCTTTTCTGTGCTGAGGGATCAACAGAAACTTGGGGTTTTGCACTTCTTTTTAACAACTTTTCCTATGTGTTAAAATCACAATAATTTCTGAAATTATTCTCAAAGCTTTCGGCCAACTTGAAACTCCACATTTAGTAAACACATCTGAATTTCACAGTTACTTTTATATTACAGCTTCTGTTTCATGAAAACTACACATTTTCACCAAAATAAAGTAATTGTTTGCCCTTCTCACATGACAATTTCAACCAGGTTTAAAACAAGATGAGCAAAACACTCTCCTTCCTTCTCCACTCAGTGACTGTGTCAAGGGAAATAAGTCTTTCCACCCCATCCTCCACCCCCAGTTAAATCCCCTGTTACTCTTTCCGAAATCTTCTTGAAGTTCATCGCTTCAAAATACTTGCAAAACATGATATTATCTTCTCCTTTTCCTCGGTCCCTCGGGTGTCCTGATCATCTGTGTTCTTTCTACCCCCATGGGTTCTTTTCAATCCATCTCACGTGGCGCTGGTGAGGGATGAAGGTAACATTAATATCAGGGGGACATATGGGACCAGTTGGAAGCGTGCAGGACCATCTAATGGAAAATCTCGACTGTCAGAAATCCTGCAATAACTCTTTTAAGAAATACAGCCTTGCCGTCTCAAAATCTCAGCAGCTTGCAGGAGACAAGAGATATTTTAGTTTTTGCTTGGATGACACTACAAGGGGGGGGGAGTGCCTGGCTGAGATGCTATTTCTGTACCTGTTAATGGATGCTGTTGGCTGAAATAAATCTGAATGTGGGCTGCCTCTGCAGCGCAACGCATGGGCTGTGGAATGGCATCGCCTTGTGACTAGAGCCCCCTTTCCTGCTATTACCTCAAATAGTTGGCGATAAAAGTTGATTTACCAATAAAGACTCGAGAAATCCCTTCTGGATTGGGGAAAAGAAAATATTGCACAAGGAAGAGAAGGTTGCGGTGCCTGGCACGGAGGGTGCCAGCTTCTGTTTTCCTCCTGCCTAGTGCCTTACAAAGGTATTGGCCTTATGAAGCCAAACAACGCCCCTCCTTTGAGCTTTCTTGGTTAATTGCCACCTCTGTTCAAGCTGAGTTTCGTGCTCTACCTATTGAGAAAGCAGAAATTTCCTCACCTTAGTCACGCAGTTCTCCATGCTAACAATATTTATATGTCCAATTTAGAGGTGTTGGAAAGAGTTACATCACCTCAAGAACTGGGCATGCCTTTTCGGTGAGATAATGACCCTAGGTGGGTCATATTGGAAGCCCAAATATTTACTGGGAGATGGAAATCTGAGCAACTTTGAGACTAAGAAAAAAAGGAAAAAAAACAGATGGAGAGCAGCAAGGGGCAGAGTCGCTGGCAGAAGCTTGGGGCCCGATGATTGCTCCTGCAGCTCTGAGCGTCACGTGAAAGGGATCCAGCTGGACCATTTCTGGGACTGTGCCTCCATCCCCACAACGAGATGGCAGAAAGACAACGGTGGGAGGAAAAAGTAACAGCAATCAGAAGAAGATGGGAAAGATTCTGATTTCATGCAGGGAGATAGGATGAAACACGATAAAAAAGGAGGAATAAAGAGCACCGTATGGAAACCCAGTGGAGTGCTCCTATTTGGCATTTCACATAATTTTGGCTGGCTATAATATTATTTTTTTTTCTGAAGACTTAATGAGTTGAGATCCTTGAGCAGACAATCCCTCATTCTACATGCTTTAACTGGTTTGTTTTTTTCTCCCTGACATTTATTTTCTGTAATTTGTGAAAAGAAAAAAAAAAAATCACAGCTTGTTCAATGTGATGGGGGTGGGTGTTATTTCTATTTTTTAATTTTACTGGTCATTTTCATTGCCCAGTGGAATTTATTAATTTATTTTCTAATAAGAGAACATTTTCCTCCATATAAAATATCCAATTTTAGAACAGAAACATTTATGATTTAGAACTGCTGTTTTAAAAAAGCCCACAGAAAAATGATGTCTCGTCCCCTATGAAAAGCAGTGGAAGGATGCTGCTCTTCTGATGTAGCTGTATTGACAATCCTGGGAGACATTATGAAGACGTTTCAATCCCAATTTCAATTTCAAATTCCATCAATTTCCATATGCACTAAAACAGTGCATGAGGAGGACGGGATCCTCAAGGATGCAGCCTGCTCTAAGACCCAAGCTGGCTTGGAAAGGGAAAGATTCCTTTTCTTGTGTGAACACTGTTTTGGTTTTGTGTTTTGCTTTTCCTCCACTTATCCAGAATTAGAAACTGTTGCATACTTAAAAACAGATTAATAAGCTGCATTGTGAAACAACTAGGAAAAGAAGCAGGGGGAGAATATAAGCCTGTTTAGATTTCTAACAAAGCATACTTTCACAGGCAAGCACTGACACGTTACTCCCAATTATCCACTGACTGACACAGCAACCCTATAGTTATCATCCTAGCATCAAAGCAAACACTGCAGAGGTATAAAACCTGCCCCGGGTGAGTCCTGCTTGTTTTGGAGGCTGCGAGACCTATAAAGGATGAAGACTTCTCTTCTTGTCGCGCTCGTCATAGCCCTGTGCACGGAGAGTGGTGAGTCTCCAAGGATTGCTTTGGCACTAGCGAGACCCCCCAGAGTTAGGGAATGGCTTTGATATGGCAGGATGACAAGGGGATTTTGCAGCACGAATGGTAAATCTGAAAGGTCATTGGGCTCCAGAGAATATTCCGCTCCTCGGGAGAAGAAGCCAGGGGACGTATCCCCACCAGAAGTTGGAAGGATGCTGAGGAGCTGAAGTGGGGGGTGAGACGCCCACCTCCCCTGACTCGCCCAGCCCTCGGAGTGGCTCAGTGCAGGCAGCTGAGCACCCTTGCTGCAGCAATTTGAGAAGAAGGGTTGGGTGAGCGATATACAGAGATGGACAGGGAGAGGGCAATATTTGCAATAAAGCTGCAAATTTGACGTCTAACTATCTACGGCCTTATATTTTTTTTTTTTTTTTTTCACTTGCTTGTTTATTGGTTGCAATTACAAACCCTCATTACCTAAATTGGTAGAGACGGGCATGCCACAAGAAGATGCAATACTGGCTCCCATCTCTTTCTTGCAGCTTGCTGCTTTGAGGTGCGACTTTGATCCTGAGGTTGATCCCAGGTCTGGGATGGAGATGCAGAGTCCCACTCTCATTCTGATAACAGGCTGGGGTGGGTTTTTTTTATTTTTTTTTGGAAAGAATGCACGGGGAACCTGCACTTTAACTCTGCCTGGCTGGGCTCTGCCAAGGACCGCTGCTTGTGCCTCTGGAAGATGGGGACATTGTTTAGAAGTGGTTTTGCCAGGTTAGGTTAATGGTTGGACTTGATGATCTTAAGGGTCTCTCCCAACCTCAACAATTCTATGATTCTAAGATGCCCTGTTTGTACAGGGCTGTGGGTCGGGCAAAGGAACAGAGGGTGTAGCCCTGAATATCCCTCTGACTGTTCCATGGGAATAATTGATTTCCTCAGACTGGGGGGGCTTTTGGCTTATTGCAAACTAAATTTTTCTCAGGCTCTGCTGTAGGGCTTTACCTGCAAATTACTGGCTGTTCTGCGTCCCGGTCTAGCAGAGCACTTAGGCTCACACTTAATTTGAGGTTGTAAATGTTCTTACTCAAGACTTCACAGGCTTTAAATTTGGAGTGTGCTAAATCATTGGGCTCCACGGGGTTGAGAAAGTTGAAGGCAATAAAAGGATTCTTTCCAGCAGCTTATCAACTGTAATCACATTTTTTAAAAAGATCACATAAGGAGACAGCAAACTTACCAAAGAAGTCGGTGAAAATTAACACATGCGCAGCACCACTTCACTGTGCAATCTAGCCAGAAGGCTGGTTGCTGTTCCAATTAATCCTCAACCTGACTGATTTTAACAGTGTAAACCCTGAGTCTGCCGGCACTTGCACTTGCTAATGCTTTACACGTGTAAGCTGTTTATCTGGGTGGCTTGAATTATTCACATGAAAATCTTCCTTGAGGAATATTCTTTTTCAGCTAGAGCAGAGGTATTGCTGGGTTTGGACAGGAGACCTCCAAAAGCAGCCTGGTTTAACCCCAGGTTTGCATCCTGCACAGGGCACACTATGAAAGAAATATTGTTTCCTTCCCCACTCAGCCCTCGTTGCAACAGATATCTCAACAGACGCAATAAAATCAGAAGTGTTTTTCAATAGTATGAGCAATTGTTGTGCTTACCAAAGTAAAGGATCAAAATTGTCCTACCTGGCTTCAGGGTCTTAACTGAGCCACCGGGTTAGGAGCCCACGTTCCTCCAGAGTCCTCTACAGTAAATAGTGAGTGAGAGAGAAACCTCCTGAACACAGAGAGATGTTGGCAAAATCTCCCCTGAACGTGCTTGCCTTGGCTAGAAGGGTCTCAGGACTCTTAAATTGCTTAGTACTCTTAAATTACGAGCTTTGGGAGGTTCAGATGAAACAGGACTGCAACAAACTCCACTGCTTCCTGCGTAGATTCAGGAAGTTTTTCTTGGAATGGTCTTGATTAAAGAAGCTGAATTCATTAAGGAATAAAATGAGTTAAGTTTCTGGAAAACCCAGTTGTGTCAATTAAGGGATGAAATGGGTTACATGTCTGGAAAACCCAGTTTGGGGAGTCTGCTGTAGCGTACGGTTA
>NW_009647760.1:1160144-1185467 GCF_000708025.1 Charadrius vociferus | reverse complement strand
ATGACCAAGGTAGGAAGTGAATTGCAGCACTCTTGGTATCAAGTCAGAGTGAGCCGGGTGCCAGGTCTGAGGCTTTTGAAATCATAAGGCTGTTGAGCATGGGTACTAGATGATCTCCAGAGGTCCCTTCCAACCCTGACCATTCTGTGATTCTGTGAACAGGGGGAGATGGGTTCTGAGTCACTGCAAGCCCAGTTGCCTGGCCTCTGTGTCCTCTGCTGGCGGCTCTTCAGTGAGAGACAACAGAGAGAGGGTAGGATCTGCAAGGACTACAGACTACGAGAGGAAATTGATGATCAGTGCTGGGTGGCCACGGAGAGGTCAAAGGGGCTGTTAGTTGGAGTGGGGAGAGAAGACAGTTTCCACAGAGACAGAGAAGGATGAACAGTGCCCTAAAAGGCATTTTTGTGGCTTCCCATGAAATACAGTGACCCTGGTCACCTGGGGTCACGGTCTGAGCCGGGGACAGGTCTGGGCTAGTAGGGCAACAGGGAGTAGAAAGCCTGTTTGGACCAGATGAGCTTGTCTAAGGTCAAACAAGGGCAGCAATGAGGTTGGGACATTGCTGGCAAAGGCACCAACGAGGGCAAAGAAACTTGGGCAAGGGAGAAGAAGAGCGAGGGAGACGAAGAGCAAGGAAGGCAAAGGACAGTGCTGGTACAAAAATAAGATGGGTATTAATTGGCCATAGATAGGGATAGCCTGGAAATGAGAAGAATGAGCCTGATCCCCAGTGGGTGACATTACTGCAGGAGTGTTTGCTCCAGATAAACAGATGAGCAGGAAATTCCCCTTATCATGCAAAGAAACCTTCCCCGAGGATCTCTTTGCTATGAATGACTGCTTTAGCTTACTTGAGTGCAAGCTGTTTTCATTCATTCATATTGGCACAGCACTTTGCTGATGCACAGCGTTACAGATGTGCACATTTTGTAGCGTTAGGCAGTCATCACCCACGGATGGCTGTAAAAAGGAGTCTGCTGCAGCCAAGGGGGTGGTTTGCTCAGCCCTGCCTTCTACAGGTCCAAGATTGGCCAGCACAGGAGAGCTCTGAAAATGAACCAGCCAAATGCAAGCATCCATCTTCCCAGCAAACACTGAGATGCAGATCTAGGTCACTTGTCCCTAATTTGAGATGTGTTGTGGGGGCACGCAGCAAAAATAAGTCATGCCCAGTGCAGCCAGGGAGGTTACTTTCAGGTATGTCTCTCCCCTTTTATAATTTAAAAGATTTTTAAAATAATTCACTGTTGGTGTGTGCGGTCTGAGAAAGGATGTGTAGGCCAGGACTCTTCAGATGACTTGAAGAGGATGAGTGTGGACAGGAATCATAAAATCATAGAATCATAGAATGGTTTAGGTTGGAAGGGACCTTGAAGATCATCGAGTTCCAACCCCCCTCCCATGGGCAGGGACACCTCCCACTAGACCAGGTTGCTCAAAGCCCCATCCAGCCTGGCCTTGGACTCTAGGGATGGGACCTCAACAACTTCTCTGGGCAGCCGGGACAAGTGCCTCACCACCCTCATAGTGAAATAGTGAATCAGCTGGTCTCTTTCCATACAAGAACTAGTGGCCAGCAACCGGGGCTTGGAGGAGCCAGGTTGGAAAGAAACCACAAGAGCTTCATGCTACAATTGGTACTAGACTGGAGAGCTCTTTCCAAAAGCACATTTTGGATGCCAGATATTTGAATAGATTCAAGTAAGTATCCAGAAGGAAGATTCCTTGAGGGTTACTAAATGAGCAAATCACACCAGTGTCAGGAGTCCGAGCTTAAAGTAATTCGGATCCATGAGAGTTGCTGGGGCCAAGTTTCATACACCCCGGAGTGTGTCTGCCGCTGGGCTTGACAGATCCTCCATCTGGGCCAGCACCACCAGTTTTGTGCTCCTATGGATATTTCTAGGGGTGACTGATGGGTGTTGTGTGCTTCTTTTGCAGTTTTCTCCTTGACGTGTTTCACATGCAAAGATGCATCTTCCAACATACACTGTCTTGGTACGACCAAGTGCTCTGACAATGAGAAGTACTGTCTCACAACCTATTCTACCACAGGACTCGGTAAGTGTGAAGCTTTTCTAAGGCTCTGATGACAAGAGGGGTTTCAGGTTAGGCTGACTGCAGAGCCTCCTCCCACCATGGGTTGTGGCAGAGGAATTAATGAGGATCACAGCACACAGGCAGTAAATCTTGTGGCATGTGGGGACTCAGCATAGCCCATCCCTGTTGCAATATATCATAACAATACTGTGCTGCTCATTAAACACACCCAGGAGAGGGAGATGTTGGAAGAGAGAGGCTTTCTCTGCACAAACCCCTTGTCTCCTCCAAGGTCATACATACACTCATGAGGTGGTGGAATTGGAAAGGGCCAGTACTGTGGAAGGGACAATATCAAGATATGGTGACAATGACATCTTCCAACCTTGCACTGTACAAATACATTAGATCTCCAAATTCCTGCCATAGGTTGCACTCAGTTGGCGGAGAAGAGTCTTAAGCGTTGGAGATGGTCTCCATAGGTCACATATACACAAATAATGATGTAATGTGCCAAAGCCCAAGGGAAAACCAACAGCATTAAGTACAAACCAACATATTCTGCACTGGATGTTGCACAGTCAGTCTACCACTGAAGTTTGTGAAAAATACACCAGATTAAAAAAAAATGACTTTTCTCCCTGTTTTCCCCCTCTCCCACTTCAGGCAACGACCGTAACCAGCGTATTACCAAGAAATGTTCTGCATTTTGCCCAACAATTGATCTGAATATCGGCATAGCTGGCGTTGCTACCAGCTGCTGCGAGACTTCTTTGTGCAACATAAGCGGTGCCAGCAGTGTGAAAACCAGCTACACTATGATAGCTCTGGGCGTCATGGCCAGTCTCGCCTGCATCCTCCGTATGGGTTTTTAAAGGGGCTGGGGGATCCCTGCGCTACAAGGGACCAAACTCTCATCTGTACAGCGTGAATGACGCCCTGTTTCTCCTACCTGGGAGGTCACATCCCATTAGCAAATATTTTTTGCTCTTTCTGTGCTCTGATAACAGTGCATAAGAGCACAACCCTATCTCAAAATGGTGTTTGGAAGAGAAAGGCATGACGTGGAGCCCTGTACAAGCAGAAGGGCACCGTATAGCCACTATCTCTCCTACTATTGGCCTTCATAACTCCACACATATTTTTTTCCCCCTTCATTTTGACCCTGCCATTCTCTTGTGCCATTTTTCCCTTTATACCGTTTTCTGCCCCGTATCATTTTGCTCTGAGGAAGCCTTTAATATTCTGGTTGTTAAACAGAAGCTGGGCACAATAAAGTGTCATTTTATTCTATTGTGTGACTCTGTGGTGTGGTACATTGGGAGTAGCGGCTGGATGCATCCATGTTAGCAGTGATGAAAGTGGAGGCGTTAGTCTGCAAGTTGAATTGAAATAATGCTGAAATATATTGCAATTGCTTTGCATTCACTTCAGGAAGCCTCTCCCCAGATTTTCCTTCCCCCTCCCCCCGCATTGGCAAAAGTGTCATTTTGTGACTTCATTTCAGAGTAAACTGTATTCCATTTAACTTGCTTTCAATTCCTCTTCTGGGTCACCTGGCTGAAAGGAAATGGCTGTTGAGCTATCCAGCAGGCAAACAGAGGGGACAAGGCCGGACTCAACACGAAGGAATCTTGAGCATTCAGTTTTCTTTAAACTGATTTAAGATCTTCCAGTGGAAATTGCTTTATAAGCATTACGGATTATTTTGAAAGGGGAGAAAAGTATCTGGCATGGCGCTTAAAGGAAAATCATCAGAAAAGACAGACAGTTTCTACTGTGTGACTGCCGGAGTCTGGAAATTTCAGCTTAATCTGTAACAAAATATTAACTTTGAAAATAAATCTTTTATGTTTGCTAGTTAAGTTTCTCGTCGGGGTTAAAATCGAAGGAACTCATCCCCCTGCACTGACCTTCCTTGTGGATAATCTCAGCTAGGGATGAGAAATCTGCTCACTCAAACCCTTCCAAAGTGAGTCATGGGAGGCTGAAATGCTTTCTCCTGAGCTGAGGAAGGTCTCCATTAGGATTACCCCAACAAGACCTCCCAGGGCAATTAGTTGGGTGCAGCTCACCCAGCCGGTTTTCTCTCCGTAGACTCATTGCACAGGGAAAGCGGCTACATTCTTTGCTCACTCCGCCGGGTATTTGCCGAGATCAGGGGAACAATAACACTCAGAAAGAGACGAATCTTTATAACAGGTTTGCAAAGGAAATGTGGTCTCACGGCTCCAGCTCTCCCTAACCTGCTCCCATCCCTTCTTGTCCACACTTCCTCCCATCCACATCCAACCCCCAGCTATGCGCTCCCTGGCTGTTTTCTCTCTCAGCCTTCCTCGTTGGCTTCTTCACCTAGTCTCAGCCTGCGCTTTACCTCCAACCTCTATTATCTTCCTAGAGCATCATCTCTTTTTTATCTCCTTTATACAAATGCAAGGTTGGTAATGATACTCCATCTTTAGCCATGAGACTCTTGGTTGTCCCCACGGTTTCTATTGCGCTGTCAACCCCCCAGCTGAGCTAGCTCCAGTCTTCTGTCCAATCTACTCTCTTCACCTTTCTTCCCCTCCTGACAGATTTAGAGGTATTCAAGCGGCACATGCATCTGAACATCTTGAACGCGCCAAGAACTGTTCTGTGGCCTTAGGACAGCTGTACTCTTCCCCGCACCCAGATGACAAGGTGGTAACAACTGAACTATTTGAAGTAGTCTCCAGCCTTTGCTATGCACAGGTTTAGAATTTCTTAGGGACAATGATGGTTTGTGTAGGCCAAGGCCAAGCTCGGACTGACACTGCCCCAGGTCTTGACCTATTGAGCTTGTGAATACAGACTTGCTCTTGGCATGCTGGTTTAAAATAAGGTCATGTCTTGTGCAACCTGAAATCGGCAGGTGCCTCTGTTTTGGGTTGAAAGGGAACCTGGCACCTGAAAGAAGGTATGAAAATGTGTGGGCCAAGGGGGCGAAGGCAAATGGTAGAGCCTGCTTCTGCTGTGGGGGGTTTCATGGTCTGCTTATGGCTGTTGGATGGAGAAGTTATGAACAGCACTGGGAATCCAGGAGTCCTGTCCCACAGGGAGCAGCTCCATCCATGGGCCCCAGCCTGCTTCCCTCTCACCTACCGGACCCCATAGGTTTTGCATTTCCTCCTGCCCAGCAACACAACCCATGCATGTGGGCCAAAGATTGACCCACATCTCAAGTTACATAAAAGGGTCCTTATCTGGAGATGGGACCAGCAATTGCCCTGAGGCATGGGAGGTCCTAAAACCATGAAAGTTCCCTTAGTAAGCCCTCCCTTGGGAACAGGTGTTGTGTAAGAGGAGACTCCTCTCTGCCAGCCTCCCTGAGAAATCCTGATGTGACATCTCCCACAATTCCACATGCCTCCACCCAGGGTTTCTTATTTGTTGGCTCCCATGGTTGCATACTCCTTAGATGAGTGTGTGTCATGGTTTAGGCCAAACTGGCCATTGGGTGAGTGATAGATACTCTCCTCTACCCCTCTTCAAAGAGAGAGGTGGAGGACGGAAAAAGAGAATTATGAGTTTAGAAACATCAAACCAGGACAGTGTGTTGAGCTGTCCTGCAGAGACATCGGGGATGCCTGGAGGGCTCTCAGGAAGAAGATGGGGTGTCTCACTCAAATAGTTGGGATTGCTTCTGGGAGGTACCTGGCTCCCTCTCTGTGGCTTATCTAAGAGCTTGGTTTTTCGGTGCTCTGAGTCACTGTACCAGGACCTGAATCAGCCAAGGGGGCCTTGTCCTGCTTAAATTAGGAGTCTGGACAAGGTGATTTAACTTTGGCCCTTCTTTTCCCTCACTTAGGGCTCTAGCACCACTGATTCTGAAGGACTTATGCCACCTTCTGCTCTCCTCAAATAATTTGGCTGTCTTTTCCCTCATAACTTGAAATTTCTTCCCTTTCTCTCTGCTTATTTGCCCAGATCTGATTAACACCCAGTGAATCAATGACATAGCAAGCGACAAGATGGGTGCAAAAGATCAAAGCAAGGTCTTCACTGGGTCTAAAAAGCCTCTGGTAGCCATGGAAAGGGACAAAAGCATCCCTTTTTCAAAATTAACTGCTACTCTCTTGTCATATAGCCAACTCAGCTCCATTTTGAGGTTCATTTTGGTTTTCCTGAATGGGTAGAGATGAGATTACTCTACAGAGGTGACTCAGCTTCCTGGCAGTTTTTGCATTCTTCCTCAATCTTACTTCTCACTTGGTGTCACTGGCTGGCCTGCTCCAGGCCCTCCTCCAGGCTGAAGGCTGGGATGACAGGCAGCAGGAGACACCCTCCCCCCATTGGCTGCGTAAGTGTTGCCTCTGACTTCATTGAGTTTTGTAATCTGTCCTCTTGAGAATGAAGGAATCAGTGTGACCCAGTCACTGTGCTGCAAAATTACTGCTCTCCAGACACTGAGAAGAAAACATGCTCCAGCACTGCAGGACACGTAGGTACTAATGAAGATGTTAAAGTCCTGGGGACAGCTCCCAGATACCTGTTTGACATAGAAGAGCTTGTTTTCTACTCAAATTTCTTTCTTTAGTACCTGTTTGTTAGCAGTGCTGGAGATGTCTTACCCTCACCACTCTCAAAGCTGACTTGCACTGAGCCAACATCCTACTGCATGAAGGTTCATGTAGAAACAAATGGATGTTGGCAAAGTCAAGATGAGGGGGCATATGGCAATAGTTAGAGTACTCTCTCAATCATGGAGGCAGGGAAAAGGAATATATATAACAGGAGTCTATGGGATAATTAACAGGACTGAAAAAAGGGAAAAAAAAGAATGGTTGCTTCCTTTTACCTTCATTGCAAAAGACCAGCAAGAAGATACACCCACTAATTATGACAAACAACCTGTTTATAATACACTTGGGCAGTAAACCGAATTGCCCTCTGCAAAGCAAAAGGCTTGATTTGATCATCACCAGCATGTCCCCTGCTGACCTCACAAACCTCCAGAAACAAGAGTGGGGACATCTATTTTGACATCGGTCTTGAACAACACTGGAATTCACCACCTGATGTTGTCATTCTAGGAGCAGTTTAGGAGGGCCTGAAAAAGTATCAGCAACTCATATGGACAAGGAAATCATCCAGTGTTGGAATGTTTCATATTAGAAACAGACAAAAATACCCTACTGGCTGTTACTTCTAGGGAACTGCCTGTTAAGTTATTCCATAATTGCCAGAGGCTGTGGAAGAAGCTCCATTGAGATGGCAGCTCAAGCTCTTACAAGATGCATCTTATATTAGGGTCTATTTTCCATGATGTCAGAAACAGACTTTAAGAAATTCAGAGGAGAGCAACACAGAGGAATAGAAGAAAAGGGATTGATTTAAGAGGAGAGATTGAAAAAGAGACAGTGTAAGAGATGGCTTTTTTCAAAGTATAGCAGCAATTCCAGGATGCCAATTTGTGGTATCGTAAATGGGGGTCCAATTTCTAGAAACTGTTGGGTATGGAGAAAAGCAGACCTTCTAAAGGATCCCTGAAATAGAAGCAAAACTTCATTAAATAAAAAAAGTGTATAAGGTATTTGAGAAATACAATCAAGAGAGGAGCAAGCAGAGGGATTAAATACAGGTAGTGGAAAACTGATAAAGAAATGAAGACTGACATGAAAATTTGAGGAAAAACTTCTGTTTAACTAACTGTTAGTTAGTTTCATTCAGTGTAAAATACACTGATTTTATTGGAGGCAAACCAGCGTAGACCAGTTGAGAATCTGAGCTTCTGGTACTGTGGAAAAATTAAAGAAAATGAACAGTATGAACCCTGGTACATCACGCGCCAACTAGATTAGATGGGATTAGAAAAACGGACTGCTAGGAGTATCTCCCTGTGCCTCCGGGCTCCGCTATTTCATCAGTGCAGCTGCTGCTTCTGCTGGGAGGAAGGAAAGGAAGAAACTCAGAGAAGAGAGCAGATCCTCATTTCCCATCACTCATATGACTGGAAGAGCCAGAAATGTGTTGCTGAAAGGAGTTTTCCCCAAGGTGCCAGCCTGTTCCATGGGCTCCAGCATGGAGAACTCCCACATGCACATTACACACCCTTGGGTTGATTTCATGTCCACCCGCGAGCCATCTGGAACCTGTAAAACTGCTGCCATTCCAAAGGTATATAACCTGCCCTCCAAACATCTTCCCAGTCCGGCTGAGACGATCTGGTGGAGATGAAGACTACTCTTGTCACCTTGCTGGCTGCTGTCCTGTGTGTGGAGCAAGGTGAGCCTTCTAATGCTGCTACTAGTTAAGATAAGGCTTACAGAGAAAATGGTGAAAACTTTTCACCATGGCAAAAAATTCAGAGGGCTGTCACCAACTTTGCAGTATTGCAATGTTGCAGCCGGGCTGCCACCAACTTCCTCTTGCGCCTTGATTAACGATTTGCTGCAGAAATAAGATCCTGATAAAATAATTCTTCATTCCATTAGGCAGTACTGAGCGATAGAGCTCTAATTGTATGGCGCTGGATGCCAGGCTATATCCATGCAGTGGGCTATGGGATCTTCCCAAATGATGCAAATTGGAAGTGCCAGAAAGCATAACAAAGCATATTTTTTTTTATCCATATCGGTTTTGAGTATTTTACAAGCTTTTCTGTACTGCTGATTCCTCCATTGTAGTGTGGCACATGGTTTGCCATGTGTCTTGCTCCCTAGGAAATGCACCAGTGAGAATTTATAGATTAAATCAGAGGCAGAGGTGAAAGAGCTCCTCTGTGCATATGTCATGTTAAAGGCATCCTTCTCCCAAAGGGAAGTCTGAGGTGCTCCAAATGTGTGTCCTTCTTCTGGGACTGATACCCATGTGTTGCTACATCGCTACTTGCATGTAGGAATAATGACCAGATTGCCAATATTTTCCCCACGCCTGATGGTTTCCCAGAAACCATGATACATATCTAGCAGGGGTTGAGAAAGAGGCATCTAATTAATTCTTGCTCTCTGATGTATCAACCCCCTACTCCTACATTTTTTGGACAGATGGTTTTGCAGCGTGCCTGGAAGATCAGAAGCTTTGGCCAGTTTTAGGGTGGGAAAAGGAGTATTCAATTTAAAAAAAAAAAAAAAAAAAGGAATTTGTGCCTGTGATTTCTGAATGTGGTGAGACAACATGGACAGAGGAGAGTAATTATCAAAGGTAACATCCTCAGTGTTACCCAGGATGAAGTGGAAAGCTATTGGAGATCCAAGACTCTGGTAGCACGCATTCACGGTGGTATACCTTATTGCTGTGGTAGGCTGATGACATTTTATATTGCTACCAGCTTCCAAACGGACCTAAGGACAGTCTTTTATACAGTACCTTTCTGTAGCCCAGTCTAGATCGGACAAAGCCAGTAATTCTAATATCAAGGCTTTCACATTCAAGAGTAAGAGATGCCAGCTTTCTGGCCTTATACAGGGACAAAGAAAAACGTGGAGATAACTCATATTTGATTCTTCTCATGTATCCAGGATCCCATTCAAGACCTCAATAAGCAACTTTTGATCAAACCTGTTGATCTCTAGCCCACCAAAGATGGTCTGTTGCCATTTGTATCCATGAACTCACCGTTAACGGACATATTATGTCCAGAAGAAATCTTAAAAGATTGCGATCTTATTCCCTGCTCCAGTTCTGGACCAAACTAGGCAGACATGTGTCTCATGTGTCCTTGAAAGTTTTTAACAAAGAAGATTCCACAGCCTGGAATTGCTTAAACTCTCATTCTTTTAGAAAGTTAGTCTTACTATGTCTTAACATCTCTTTTTGTACGGTTCTCCTGTGTTTTCACCATAGGATGTGTAGACCAGTTTATTACTTTGTTCTTTGCAGCTTCTTTTTGCTTGCATGAAGAAGGTTACTGTGTCTTTCCCAGCATTTTCTCATTTTTAATAAGCTAAATTCTTCTAAACTTTTCTACAAGGTCATATTTTCAAAATCTCTGACCATTTCTCCTCCCTCTCCTCTGCTCTATCTCCAAATGCTTTGCATATTTTTGAAGTGTCACATACAGATTTGGTCATCGGTGTTCCAGCGGAGGCCTTGCCCAGAGTGGAAAGGCCACTTTGCATATCTTGCACATGACATTGCTGCCTGTGTTCCCTTGGGTGACGTTTGTTTTCATCGCTGTAGTGTGACACAGTTGACTCCTGCTGTTTACACTGCAGTCCTTAATTGTAACTCAACCAGTTGTTCCTTATCCTACATTGAAGTGGCTAATTTTTATCTTAGTGTAATATATTTCTCTTTATTGAATTGCATCCATTCTTTTTTTTTTTTTCTTTTTATTATATCCATCTGTCAAAATCACTGAGAGCTCCACTTACAGTATGTTTTCAGCTACTTTGACCTTGGCATCATTTGAAAATGTGATGTGCATCCTCTCTTTCACAGAATTCACAGAGAATTCACAGAATGGTTAGGGTTGGAAGGGACCTCTGGAGATCATCTAGTCCAACCCCCCTGCCAGAGCAGGGTCACCTACAGCACGTTGCACAGGACAGCGTCCAGGTGGGTTTTGAATGTCTCCAGAGTGGGAGACTCCACCACCTCTCTGGGCAGCCTGTTCCAGTGCTCCACTACCCTCAAAGTAAAGAAGTTCCTTCTCATGTTAAGATGGAACTTCCTATGTTCAAGTTTATGCCCATTACCCCTCGTCCTATCACTGGGTGCCACTGAAAAAAGACTACTCCCATCCCCCTGGCATCCTCCCATTAAGTATTTGTATGTATTAATAAGATCCCCCCTCAATCTTCTTTTCTCTAGACTAAAGAGACCCAAGTCCCTCAGCCTTTCCTCATAAGAAAGGTGCTCCAGTCCCCTAATCATCTTTGTTGCCCTTTGCTGGACCCTCTCCAGCAGTTCCCTGTCTTTCTTGAACTGGGGAGCCCAGAACTGGACACAGTACTCCAGATGCGGTCTCACCAGGGCAGAGTAGAGGGGGAGGATGACCTCCCTCGACCTGCTGGCCACACTCTTCTTGATGCACCCCAGGATGCCATTCGCCTTCTTGGCCGCCAGGGCACATTGCTGGCTCATGGTCATCCTGTTGTCCACCAGGACTCCCAGGTCCCTCTCCACAGAGCTGCTCTCCAGGAGGTCAGCCCCCAACCTGTACTGGTGCATGGGGTTATTCCTCCCCAGGTGCAGCACCCTACACTTACCCTTGTTGAACTTCATAAGGTTTCTCTCTGCCCAACTCTCCAGCCTGGCGAGGTCACGCTGTAAGGCAGCACAGCCTTCTGGCGTGTCAGCCACTCCTCCCAGTTTTGTGTCATCAGCAAACTTGCTGATGGTACACTCTATCCCTTCATCCAGGTCATTGATGAATATGTTGAACAAGACTGGGCCCAGTACTGACCCCTGAGGGACACCACTTGTTACTAACCTCCAACTAGACTCTGCGCCACTAACCACAACCCTCTGAGCTCTATCTGTAAGCCAGTTCTCTATCTACCTCACTGTCCATTCATCTAACCCACACTTCCTAAGCTTTCCTGTGAGGATGATGTAGGAGACATCCCTACTGTCACTAGTGATGATACTGTATATATCTGAGTCCACAGCAGAATTCTGGAGGTCCTTATGAGTTGCATTGCTCCAATTGGTTTGACCAATAACCATTGCAAACCCCATGAGTGTGTTTTCATGTCTGCCCTTGCACCCATTCTGTTGCATTTCCACTAGCTTGTGTTTCCTGGGCTTACTCATAACAATGTCATTCAAGATTGTGCCAACAATTTTGGTAAAACCGTATTGCATCTCCTCTACCCTGTACATGAAGATTCAAATTTTTCAGTCATGAACGAAGCAAAGAAGCTACACAGTGTTATGCCTCTCTCAGCATCAACAGTTGATAACTTTTTACTTCCCTTCCCTTCCCTTCCCTTCCCTTCCCTTCCCTTCATCAGGAACTTCTCATTTAATGGCCTCTCTGACCTACATTGCCCTTCCACTCTCTTGCTGGCAACTTCTTATCGGGCAAAACTGCACTCACAGGAATGTGTCCTCAAGTTGCTTTCTGCCCCTTCCATACTGACAGCCTGTCCCAGACTTACTGGGAACTTCACAAGCATTCTGCACTGTGTTTGCTTCCCTTCCCAAAAATGTCTGTGTTTTTGAAGTAACTCGTTCCCTGTCCTACACGCAAAACCACATACTTTGCTCTGAGTGATTTTGCAAGCTGAGAACCCAATCACTGCCATAAAACCTATAAATCAATTAATCTGCCTAGCTGGGGAGTGTTGTGCAGACACTTTGGCGTGGTTTCACATCCAGGCTGTGTTTTTGCTCTTCTTCCTTTTTAGCATTACTTTCCAGAGGTCTATCCTACCACCTTCTGGCTTTGAGGGCAAGTGGAACATTCTGCGGTACAGACAAGACAGCTCATCGCTGCCTGCCCTTCCTGCCAGTCATCTTCTGTATCTGTATTGCAGATGTTTGAATTATCACACAAAATCTGTGTTTACCAGTTAAACCATATTTTTGGTTGACTTCCCATTTATCCTCTGTCTTACAGTAGTTCGCAGAAGTTCAACAGATCATCTGACTACTCTCGCCAGACTTCCTAGGACTGAGGTTAGGCCAGTTCAGCTACAGTTCTCTGACCACAAGAAAGGATATGTCATAGTAGTCCCCAAGCCAGATGAAAGAGAAGTAGGACACTGGGCATTTTCCACCTCCTCGAAATGCTCCAGGCATCCTCAAGTTCTCCTTGGCAAGCCCTGCTCAGGCTTGTCCAGGAGAAGTGACTGAACAGTAATTGGCAATTCACGTGGCAGAGCTCTCAGGACAGGCAAGCTATTGCTCAGCAATAATCTCCATCATAAAAGACCCCAGATCCTTGAATTCCACTCACATCTATTGTTGCCAGAGATTGCAAACAGATCGATAACACTTCTCAGTCTGAGATGTACGAGACAGAGAGGGATTTAACATTGCTGCCATGGGTCAAGGGATAAAGAAAGTCACTGGTCATTCACACACAAGGATTCATCAGGCTATAACTAAGAAAATGGAGCTATCTGGATTGTAGGTATTGTGGTTCTTAAACCATGTAATGTGCTTTTTTCTTTTTTCTTTTTTCACCCCCCAGCTTATCCATTTATGTGCTACGTGTGCCAAGAACAGGAGTCCAACAAGAACTGTTTGACCATTTCCATATGCGCAGAGAAAGACAAATACTGTGTGACTGTCCGTAACAACATCGGAACAAGTACGTTTCTGAACAACACCTTGTTTATGCTGTAGAAGAGCAGCCCCAGGAATGGGCTTTCATCCCCGCCACGGCCACATATGGAAACAATAGCCCCCGATCACATATTGTTAGGAACCACCGACGTTGTTGCTCGCTATTGCAGTCACTGCAGTGTCCATACATACTTGATATTGTTACCAGGAGTTGAGGAAATGCTGAAGATACGTATAGCAGCACCAGAGAGTGAACTCAAGCCTGAGGTGGTGTGCAACTGCTTCACGCTTAGCTCCCCCCAGCTTTCTGCTGATGGCTCCAGCTAGCTCTTGCTACGGCAATATTCACTCCAGGGGTGTTTTCAAAAATGTTTGGGCAAAAATGCACCACGGCCGACTCCCTCTGCCATGAGCAATCCTTCAGGTCTCTCCCTGGGGCTCTGCACCCTCAAACACCTCCACGTGCTCCCAGACCAAATCTCATCCAAGAAGACCAACGGCATCCTGGCCTGTATCAGGAATAGCGTAGCCAGTAGGACCAGGGAGGTGATTTTACCCCTGTACTTGGCACTGGTGAGGCCGCATCTTGAGTACTGTGTTCAGTTTTGGGCCTCTCACCACAAGAAGGACATTGAGGCACTGGAGCGTGTCCGGAGAAGGGCAACAAAACTGGTGAGGGGTCTGGAGCACATATGTTATGAGGAGGGGCTGAAGGAATTGGGGTTGTTTAGCCTGGAGAAAAGGAGGCTGAGGGGAGACCTTATTGCTCTCTACCACTACCTGAAAGGAGGGTGCAGAGAAGTGGGAGTCGACCTGTTCTGTCAAGTAACAGCTGATAGAACAAGAGGAAATGGCTTCAAGTTGCACCACGGGAAGTTTAGATTGGATATTAGGAAGAATTTCTTTACTGAAAGGGTCATCGGGCATTGGAAGAGCTTACCCAGGGCAGTGGTGGAGTCCCCATCCCTGGAAGTATTTAAGGGGCATGTAGATAAAGCGCTCAGGGACATGGTTTAGTGGTGGGCTTGTCAGTGTTAGGTTAAGAATTGGACTAGATGATCTTACAGGTCTTTTCCAATCTAGGAGATTCTGTTATTCTGTGCCATACAATACATTCCTCCTGGTTTTACACTGTAAGAAAACTGTCTGGGTGAGCAGCGACCCAGCCCAAGCATTGCTTCAGGCAGCTTGAACTGAAAGCCACCCACCCATGCTAAACCCACTTTAGGGACAGATGAAACATGGAGCCCAGAGAAGACCAGCAGTGTGGACACGGCCAGATTATTGCCAGACCAGAGCAGAGGACATATTTGCCTTCGGGACTAGACCCTAGCCTTCTATTATTGAAGGCTTCTATTATAGCCAGCGAAATATTTTAACAAAGATTCTTACATTCTACTCTTTCTTTCCCCCTCCCCCCTTCTCTTTTGCATTAGAGCCCAACAAGCCTAAGTACGTCATCTCTAAGATGTGTTCTCCAACGTGTCCAGCAACAAGTCAGCAACAAAACCAAACCTCTCGGAGCGTTTCTTGCTGCGAGAAACCATTATGCAATGTGAATGGAGTCAGCAGCAAGCAAAGCAGATATGGAGTGATGTCCCTGGGCGTCCTAACCGCTATCGCTTACATCTTTGCATGTGGACTGTGATGGGTTAGGAAGAGCTCCCCGTGATGGCATTGTTGGCTGAAATAAAACTGTGTTGCTCTGGGATAATTACTGCTCTCAAAGAGTCGTGCTTTGCGGCTGAGCTTCCCCTGGGATTTTTGAGAGAGTTTAAATAAGTTAGGTGCTGAACTCCCATTGATTTCCTAAGCCTACTTGAATCCTAAGTGTCCCCAGACATTCAAGTCACCTAAGAAAACACATAAAAGACAGTCTTTTTGACATGTTCAGGCTTCAAATCGTTACAGCTCTGAAGAGATCCTTGAAGACATATTTTTATCTCTGAGTTTTTGAAGCACTGCGAGGAATAACAACCCGCCCTGCCTGAAACACAGGCTCAACAGTTCTGTCAGCACAGTGAGGACATTCAGCATCTTCTGTTCGCAGTAAGTTGGTTATCACACATCAGCCAAGCAGTTCATAAACAAGTAAGAAGAGGTAGAATTTATTTTGGGCAGTCTTTTGGACATTCCTTCAGCCTCGATGGGGAACAATTTCTGGTTCCTCTACATCTTTGCTCTCGTAGGGGTATCACATTTTGCAATGAGCAATCTTTATGGCCCAGCTGTGATGTGTTGGCTGAGCTTGGGGAAAAGGCTGAGAGGAGCAAACATGACTGAGAGAGTGGAGGCAGTGGCAGGGTACCAGTGGGGAGATGGGAAGGAGGAGGGAAGCAGGGGGCAGCATGGTGAGCACTGTGCTGGGAATTTTCTGCACTCTGCCTCCTCATGGACCTGGTCCAGCTGGAAAAGAAGATGTCCCCGTATCTATTTCCCTCTTTGTTCAGAGGGCCAAACCAACCTGACAGCTGTTGCCAACCCCAGTCATTTAGAGATCGTGAGAGGATTTCTACAAAACCATGTTCCTGGCGTAGAAACGATTGATTGTGCTGGGCTTTGTTTGGTTTTGCACTCCAGGCTCTCTGCTCCCTCCTCTCCCTGCGAGAGCTGCAGCTGAGGGGAGACAGAAAAGCTCTGTAGGAGGCCTGGGGGTGTCTACAGAGAAGAAGAAGGGCAGGCAGCCAAGGACTAATACAAACAGTCCCGAGCTTCTTGGTCATAGCCCCCGATGCAAGCTCACTTTTCTGGAAAACAGGGGGAAAAAAAAAAAAAAAAAAGTTGGCAGCATCACTAGCTCAGCTGTGTTCTGGGGAAAACCAAAGCTCATCCAAACAATTAAAGAGCTTCTTTTTTTTTTTTTTTGTTTGGTTTTGGATAAGATGTTGTATTTGATGGCTAAATGAGACCTTCGGTTTGCCTGAAGCATCGCCTTGGAAATCTGCTGTGTTTTGGTTGCACATGTGGAAGGACGCACATTTTTGAGATGTTTCACGTTGCCTGGATTACAAAGCAACTGGTTTCCCAAGAGGATGATCAGCCAAAGATGCCTCATCAACCTCATGTTTTGTACTGTGAACTCTCAAGTACAGTGCCTGGTTTTAAATATTTTGTTTAATGAACAGGAGGGAAACAAAGCATATGAAGGAGGTGACACCACAGTGCTGGGCAGGGACAAGGAGACGCTGACGTTCGTTGATCTGAGCATCCTGGTGAGCCGTACCTGGGGATGACAGATGTCAAGAGGGCCAAATGTGAACTTGCCATGCTGTTAATTTTCTCTCATCAAAGACAACCATAAAAGTGAAGGAAAGCTATGGTGGAAAAGGGGAAGGGAAAGATTTTTTACACCAAAAGGAAGGAAGAGATGTCCAGCTGCTAAGGGTAGGGGCTGGCAGGACTGCTAAGGGCTGTGATGGCCTTGCTGCATCCCGATGCCATGAGCACGTGCTCCACAAATACCCTGCACAGACAGAAGACAATTCTTCCCTGCAGCACACGGGGTGCTTTTGAAAAGCTCCAGGAAAGTTGGGCTCCGGGCCAAAGCCATTACTGTCTTCACCGCCAGGCAAGTTGGCACAGGAAAGGGGAAGCAGAAGGAGCAATTTATATCTCAACCAGTTTCACTGCACATGGGAAGGCAAAGAGCTGGTGGGTGAGGCCGGCTGGTGGAGAGGGGATGAGTCAAAGGTTGAGACAAGTCCACTGAAGCTGGTGGTCGGGGCACCTCAATGGGCAGAGCAAACCTCAGCCAGATCATATTTTAGAGCAGCAGAGCAGGAGTTGCTGCAAGGTTTGGAGGGAGAGGTGGTCTGCTCAGAGCCCAGCTGACCTCAGCAACCACTACTGAGGACTCCCTTTTGTGCCCTTCCACTTCTGCACCGTGTTCCCCAGCAATTGGACACTCTTTAAAAAAGCTGCTTGGGTCTGCTTACAGGGACTTTCTCCTGCCGGCAGACTTCCTCAAGAATCACTACGTGTCGCCTTGCAAGCCCCTATTGCCTTCCTCGCTCTTCCTCTCCTCTTCACCATGCTAGTTTAAGTGCCGCCTGCTGATAGCATCTGAACGAATGTTGCCTCCAACAAGATAAAATGGACGGAGGAATTCCTAGGTCTCCTTGTCTATGAATTTAGAGGAACCCTTTCCTTTCTTGAAATCTCTGGATGCCAGAGCACCTGATCACACCAGAACTACACCGGCTGAAGTGCCTTAAGGTTTTCACTGTCTTTAAGGTGATTTACTGGGTGCATTGCCAGTCATACCAGCACCGACCTGGTTCTTGGACTGAAAGCCCACAGTCGTGAATGAGGAGCCGAAAATCTTTGAAAAGTGAGTATGTGGGTATGTTTTATGAATGGACTTTGCCAGAGATGATGCTCTGAGTGGGAAATCACTGAAACTCCTTCAAAGAAATAAAGAAGGAAGGGGGACAGTTAAAAGTTGTCCTTCTTGGCTGGGGGTGAAAACATGTTGGCCTGGCTAATGACAAGGTCACTGTTCCCTTTCCACACGGGTACCTGCCTTCCCTGGGCTGGAGGAAGGTGCAGGTAGGCAATTAGGGCTCCTGTGACCCAGGAGTTTGGGAACAGCCAGCCAAGTGTCCTCTTCCGCCAAGGGAAGAATCAGTCACATTTGCCTTTTCAAATGAAGCTGCAGTGTGAGGTTTGGTTGGCGGTGCTCTTCAAGGCTTAGCTGTGCTTGCTGGGAGAAGACATCCAGGTGACGGTTGGAGGTGCCACTTAAATGTAAGATTTGTTTTGCAATCTTACAACACCTTTGAGCTGCACAGCCGGAGTCAGATGTGTGTTTGCAGTACATGCGGAGTGAAAGGGAAGACGTGTGGAGACACTAACCACATCTAACACGAGAGTAACAGAGCCATTTTGCTGCTGCAGATGTTCATGAGGTTAACACGGATTAGCCCACTAACACATCAAAAGCAAGAACATTAAAATTAAGCGGGGCACAGGGCTAAGCAAATAAAAGGTGGTGTTTTCAATGTGAATATGCACATCAGTGAGGGATATCAGCCAAACTAAGTGGTGTCCAGGCACAGAGGCATTGGAAAAAGAAATCTTTGGCATCCATCGCAGCTACCACCCTGTTTCACCAGCTCCTGTTTCTTCACAGTAGGGAAATCTGGGTATTTCAGAAGACTGGATACCACCAAATGCAGCATCCAACATCATAAAGGGGATAGGGGAGACTCTGGGGATATACAGAGCAGTAAACAGAGCCCAGTCTTGGAAAACACCTGAAATAAATCATCGAACAATTTGCAGTGGTGTAGAGGCTATCACGGAGATGGGGATGAGCAGCAAGAGCTTTGTGATGGATGGGTGTTATTCCCACCTGTGACAGGATGGCAAAATCTGTAGTTAGGGTAAAAGTGGTACCTGTCACATAGCTCAGTGTTAATAAAGCTTTTGGCACCGTATCACATGACAGTCTCATAAGCAAACTAAGAAAACACAGTCTAGCTAAAATCATTAGCAAATAACTGTCAACAGTTTGCTGTCAAACGGGAATGATCTATTAAACAGGGTCCTCTGTGGCTTGCCTTGGCTCTGGTATGATGCAACGTTTTAATTACTGGTTTGAATGACGGATTAGAGAATAAACTCATTGAGCTCGCAGGTGACAAACTGAGAGAACCTGCAAATGGGAGAATTCTGGGTGACTCTAATAAATCTAAGCGATAGTCTGAGAAAGGGGATGTAATTTAGGAAGGACAAGCACAAAGCTCTACAATTAGTGTGGACCCGTCATCTGCACAAATACAGGATGAGGAAATCTCCCTTGCAGCAGTCTGGCAGAAAAAGAAGTTGTGGTGGGTATTATAAAAGATCACAAGTTTAACATGTGTGAAATTTAGGGAAAAAAATTATGAAAAAGAAGGTGGCCTCGTTGGAACTCTAATCCAGTGAAAAGTCTTACACGTTGCACTGGGAAGTGTAAACTGGTGCATGAAGGGATGAGATCCTTCCAGTCTCTTCTCCAAAGGGATGGCCTGGGGTCCATGCTCCTCCCTTTTCACTTCAGGGTTCACACAGAAGTGAAGGAGCTTTTAGATCAGATCAGAGAAGTTTCCTAGCATCTAATGTATAGTGAAGAGTTGGAGAACTGCCTCCAGCATCAGCAGCTTGAGCACCATTACCACGATGCATCAAAGCATAGATAGAAAGATACTGCCCTCAGCATCTCGTTGGTGTCTCCACTGGGGCTGGAGAATGAACTCAGTTGCCTCTCCTGATTCTCTCTGTCTCTTTTCTGTCATTTTCATGTACCCTTTGTGGGCGCTGATTCCCTTCACTAGAGCAGAATTGTGGTGTTCAGGCTATGACTTTGCTTTACCATAGAATCACAGAATGGGTTGAGTTGAAAGAGACCTTAAAGATCATCTAGTTCCAACCCCCCTGCCATGGGCAGGGACACCTCCCAGTAGACCAGGTTGCTCAAAGCTAAATATATAGCGATGTCTAGCAGCAAAGGTGACCCAAAGATGCTTTTCCACTGATATCATGTAGGAACTAACTCTACTTCTAAGGATGGTCAACCCCCGGAATGCCTCCAGGGTTTCCAGGATCTCAGTCAACAGTAAAAGCAATAGTAGTGTTGAGGCCGTGAGTGGAGAGACAGGTCTGCATAATATGAATGACACATGGTTTTCTCCTCTTTCAGCTGATTTCTCATCTAGGCAAATCCCCAAGCACCAACACAACGCATTGTCATCAGGCGTGGGGGTGACAGGGGTTCAATCTTCCTTGGTCCACCAGGGCCAGGAAACAGGCGCTGGCTCTGTGCCCACTGCTCACAATAGCTCATCTGGGACCTGCCTCCAGCTCCAGGGCCTGCTCCAGCATTAGATGTTAATCAGCAATTAGACAACGTGCAGACACTGCTCCTGGGAACAAGAAACTCCCTTCTGCAGCCTACAGGAAATTAGTGTAATAAAACTTACTGCAAGATCTTCCAGGAGAAGAAAGCAATTTTATGATACAAAATCTCAGAGCTGATTTTGCCGTCCCACACTCATCCTTACGGATTTAATTTGATCCCTGTCTCACAGGCACCGACATGTGTGTGCTCAGACGATCTGGCCCGCGTCAATTCTATGCCACAGGTAGCCCAGAGATGACAGCTATGCAGTTCTCATAGTGCCTCTGCGGTGCTTGGCAGAGCACAACAAACTTTGGATTTTGGATTTGCTTTTTACAGCCATTGGAGAGAGGATGCTCTTTTGTCTCCCTTTCCTTTTTATTTTGCTCCTCTTCAGTGAAATTCCTGAATCTCCCAGTTCTTTTGTTTTCTTTATTTGGGTGCTTTATGGCTCCCACCCTGTTCTCTGTCCTCTGGAGACTCTTATCTAAGGTCAATTTGTTCCTCCTCTTCATTTGAATGAAGTCAGACACAGGGTGCTCTACAGCAGTGCACACATGCCTTTCCTTTTAACCCTTGCTCTTCTGTTTCTTCTAGGTGTTTTCACACACTTGCACATTCCCTCTCCTATGTCTTTCATACCAAAATTAACATTTCTACTACAAATCTCCACAACCCCAGCACCTTGACTACAGCTTCATCACGGTTTCTGCAGCCTCCCTGGAGCCTGGTGAATTCCTTCTTTACAGAGAGGCACATTTTTGGTGAAAGAGGTGGGGAAGGGCTTGAAAAGCCTCTTGCCTCCCCAAAACAACCAGGTGATGAGGTCCTTGCTGTGGGAGAGGAGATGCCCCCAGGCACAGGAACCTTTGCAGGTCACAGCAGAACCTCATTGATGGTCCAAAAGAGGCCAGGACTGGAAACAAGGCTACAACATGCGGCCAAAGTTCACCCAGGAGATGGAGATAGGACTGGAGACAGGTATACCTATTACATAGGTGAAGGGCGATCCAGCAGACAGGGTTGGAGACAAAGTCACAACCTGAGTCCAGTGGCCATCACGAGGCCAGAAACAGAGATGGAGACAAACTACCTACAGCATGAGTATGAGGTCCATCCAGGACATGGCTGGAGGTAGGCACACTTACAGCATAGTCCTGGCAAGGACAAAAGGGCGAGGCTTGAGCTTAAATAGGGCTCCTGGACCCATGGCCACCCTCTGAAGAGAGGTCCCTTGTGAGACTGGTCAGGGCAATTAAGGCCTATGCATGCACTCAGGGCATGACAACACGAACCCACTTGTAGAGGAGTCAGCTTATAATGCTGGAGCACTTCAGAGCAACCTTTCTTTAGAGGTACCCTGGTCGCTCCAAACATGGACACATCTTCCAGCATACTCCCAGCAGCCTGGAGAGATCACAGCAGCAATCAGAGTTAAACTTTTTGCCTGAGTAATGACCCCTACTTAAAGCTTCACAATTATTTTCCTGTCAAAATCCTAGAATAAACAAGCAAGACAGAGGGTGAGTCATGCAGACGCTGGAAGGAGGAGGTGTGAGAATACCGATTTCTCTGATACTGACTGAGCATGCACCAGCCAGCAAACCACCTTCACCTTAATGGTTCTGGGAGAGAAGGAAAACGGAAATGTTGACGTCAATGAGAAATGAAAGTTCATAAATCTGATAGCCTGACTGTGACTGCAGGTTGTGGTTAAGTAGGCAGATGAAGGTCCTATTCCAGTAGACACTGCGTCCCAAAGATCATAGAATCATAGAATGGTTAGAGTTGGAAAGGACCTTAAAGATCATCAAGTTCCAACCCCTCTGCCATGGACAGGGACACCTCCCACCAGACCAGGTTGCCCCAAGCCCCACCCACCCTGGCCTTGAACCCCTCCAGGGATGAGGCAGCCACAGCTTCTCTGGGTAACCTGTTCCAGTGCCTCACCCCCCTCAGAGTGGAAAATTTCTTCCTAATATCTAATCTAACCCTGCCCTCTTCCAGTTTGAAGCCATTATCGCTTGTCCTGCCAGATATACCTGGTTATGCACCTGTATTTTCAGAAACTTCAGTAGCTAATGAAAGCTATCTCAGGCCTGTCCCCATGGTCTGCAGCAGAGAATGGCCTATCAAGGTAATGGAGGACATTGAGCTGTTTGGCACTGTAGACAGCAAGGAGGAACAAAGAAGTAACGGTGGCTTGGTTTGCCCATGCAAAAATCCATGTCTGGAGCATCCTTGGATGATGCAAGAATGTTCCTGAATGTCTTCTGGGTAACTCTGATCCAGAGCAACTGAAAGAGTCTTCAGGAGGAGAAACATCCAGGGGTGGGATGATGGGGAAGGGCCAGCATGTAAAGTCAGTCCTCTCATTCAGCCAAGTGGAACAGGACGGTGTGAGTAGGAGTCTTGGGGATGGTGCATCATGGCTCCCTCATGCTTTGCAGCGTAGGAGGCTGGGGCAGCACCTGAGGCAGTGAGAGCCTTTACGTCATGACTACATTGCAGCAGACTGCTGTGGGCAAAGAGACTTGTCCGTCTAAGGGGAAACATACCTTGCAGCAGGGATGGAGAACTTGGGCTCCTGCTCTTTCAGTCTAGAGAAGAGATCATGTCCTCCCAGTCCTCTAGTCTGCAAACTGATACTCCGCATTTTACTCTGAGACACCTTTGGCAGGTGGGACATGGCTCTTCCACAGAGAAGAGAAGTCTGAACACTTCTCATCTCCAGAGAACAATACAACTATTGAAAAGAAAGGACTTTGTCCCCTTCCTGTGACATCTATGCAAGGCTGCTTTAGCAGGTTTGCTCCACAAACCAACTCTGCTCCCCTAACTGGGGAAACACTTCATTTGCAAATCTGACTGGGGTTTAGGTGCCTCGCAGACACCCACGTGCACAACGCTGCCCAGGCTCAGGAAGTCTCACCCAAGCCCCGAAACAAGAAACGTGGCAGTGAAGGAAACTGTTCGCGTGCCACCTGGCTCCACAGAAGCTGAGCAAGTTTTTAGTGGGCCCACGCTTCAAGCTCAAACTCCCAACGTGCCAGTTCAGCACCAAAGCCTTGCAGACCTAGTAATTTCAGTTTTAATTGCTGCACCTGTCTCTGCTAACCAACTCCCTTGACCCTTGCAGGGAGCTGCCATAGTCTTAATTTCCTGATTTTAAGACTAGCCATTCCTCCTCAGCATGCAGGCAAACCTTGCAACAGTCACTCTAGTATCAGTTTGCTTTATGATACAGCTGGCCCCTTATCTCCTTTTCCCTTAAACATGTTTTTGTAGCTGTGTGTACCTTTGCCCAGCACAAACCACATTCCTCCTGCTGGACTCTACCCCTGCTGCCTTTCTTACCGCCTCCCTCTTCTTGTGAAGAGGCATTTTTCACGTTTGCGGTATGAAGCCAATGGTTCAACAAAGCCCTCCAACAACCTCCAAACTTGCAAGACAAGGCCGGAGCATTCAGTGCAGTGTTTTGCTACGCGGTGGTCTAGAACAGAAAGCCCTCCCATAGGAGATGCTGCGTTGAGCTTTGCGGTCTGCTGTCCCACACCATAGCCTTGGTAAGGAGGTGGGAGACACGGGCTTAGACCAGCAAGCTTTCAGAAGGACTTCCTCACCTAGCACATCTTCCACCATAGCTAATTGGTCTCCAGCCACTCTGCCCACCTCTTCCTTTTGCAGTATCCTGTAATTAATTCTGTCCCCGCCCAGCCATTTCGGTAGTATCGGGATGACTCCAGATCCTGTGGTGAGTTGTGTCCCATATGACTCTTAGGTCCTCTCTTTTCCTTCCTAGCAGCAGACAGGTCCTCTTCAGAAAACAGTGGACCTGATAATGTTAAATTTGTATAGGGGAGAGTAACAGAAAGTTGTAGGCCTTTGTGCACTTCTCCGGGGGCCGGGGGAGTGTACAAGACACTGGATGAATGGGAGACCTGAAGGAACACGCTATGCTTTCCTGATACCCAGAAATTAAATCTCAGGTGCTGCACCTCAAAGCAGAGATAAATGCTGTGAGGTTGCTCACATGTGGGCTACAAAAAGCCAGGCTGACTCTTACAGGCACAACGCGAACTTCGTCTGTATGACACAGGGGTCTTGTGAGTGTGTCTGAATTACGGTTGCTCAGGCTACCGCAAAGCTGAAACTTCCCAGTTTTTTTAGTATTTGATTTGTAAACCAGCAAATGAAACAGTCCCGGCAGCCCGTTCCAGTGGAAGATATTAGACCGCAGAAACACACCACTCACAATCAGTTCCTGCTAGAATAACTGGCAATGACAAATAAAAATGAGCCATAGGAGAGACAAGGGAAGTGAGGTTTTGCAGGCACAGACTTGTTTTCCAAGTAGAAGACTCTGAATGCACTCTGGCAAGACAGGAGCTGGAATTTCTTCTGACAGATGCATTTGCTAGCAAATGCTGATTCTGCAGAATTAAACCCATACAGATTTTGTCAAACCTGCTTGTTTCTTCCTGGCTTACCAGCCCTCTCCTCCATTCCCAGGCTTTCTTGACAGCCAACTCCACAGGGTCCCTCCCCCAGTGCCCTCCCTGCAGCTCGTTTCTTAGAGGATTTAGCTGTTTCTGTGGGACGTAGTGAATCTGGGTCACTCCCGCAAACCTTTCTGGTGGACCACCCTATGCTCTGAAGACCCATACTGCCAAGCAGCCCAGGCTGCTGGGTCCTTGTACCTTCAAGCTTCCCAACCCTGTATATCTAATCCCATTTAGGCTCTGGTTAACAGCTAGGGAATTTGGTTCCCTACATGCTTGGGTCTTGCATGCAGGAGACCCAGGCATGAAGGGAGTCCTGCACACAGGAGTTTGCACACACAGGGCACATGTGCCTACAGGGTGGTTGTGAATGAATTGGGTACGTGTACTAAGGGGATGTGTGAATGAAGAGGCGGGGGGTGGGGGGAGCATGAACACAGCACATCCTCGTGGGTGAAGAAAGTCGTGGATGCATGGGGGTTTCACTGTACATAAGTGGGGCTCGGCAGGTGGCTCTCCTACTCCCGTCTCTTCCCTCAGGGGACCCGAAAGGGGGATGGAAAAAGCCTTTTGGGGCAGGGCCAGGGGAGAGCTGGCGTTGCTCCTGAAGAGCTCGCAGCCCTTCAGCAGGCCAGGCGCTGGCACGCCGAACCATCATGGGGACTACCCCGCGCCCTCAGCCCGCCCCTTCCCGGCTCC
>NW_009647760.1:1153697-1159823 GCF_000708025.1 Charadrius vociferus | reverse complement strand
GGGTTGCAAAGAGGGTGGGGGGGGACAGAGCTGAGCCGTGCCGGGGTTTGGCATAGGGTGTGGAGGGGGGTCTTTTCAAGACCTCCCTGGCAGCAGTGTCCCTCTTGTAGCAGGAACTTCAGGGGTTCCGTGCCTGTATGTATAGGTGTGCTTCTCCAGCTGTGCATGAAGATATTTTGGAGCTTTTCCCAGTTACGGCTGGAACAAAGACCAGGGCCGTCTCCGTTCCTCCTTTTCGGCGCAACGAGCCGGGATAACGGCCCTGAAATGGGCTGAGATGCAGCCGAGGGGGAGGAGGGGGGAGGGGAGATGGAGCCCAGCCCCGGCAATGGCTGATAGAGCAAAGTCTGGGCAGAACCACTCGAGATCCTGGCTCCTGCTGCCCCCCCCCAGCATCCTTCGGGGCAGGCAGCGGTGGCCAACGGGTGGGAAGGTGATCCCCAAGAGACCATGCCCTGTGGAGCGCATCTTGGGGCAGCCACTGAAGCTGGGGAGAACGGGCTTCCTGTTGCTGGGTGTTAAAATAGCAAGTTGTACAAGTGGCAGGGTCTGCAATCCCCGCCTTCCCGACGACTCCATTTCTGGCTATCCAAACTCCATGGGGCCGCGCGAAACCCCATATTGTTTCCATATGTCGATGCCTCGGAGAAGCCAAACAAAGAGCAAACAGGAGAGTTCTGGGCCCTCTGAGCCCCTTGCTCAGGGAACACAGTCCTTTTTTGGCTCCTGAGGACACCGGTGAGAAGAAACTAATTGTTTGCTGCCCTTCCCGTGCCCTCCTCCCAGTGGGGTCTGGGAAGCAACTGGCAATTCAAGCGTTGGGTCTCCATCTGAGCCCAGCTGGCATGTGCTTAATTCCAGCTGGGAGGATGGGCTGTCCAGGCCAAGGCAGGAAGGGGTTTCACTCCCCCACTCCCCCCCCCCCCCCCCCAAAAAAAAAAAAAACAAACACCCTTTCAGCTTTAAAGTAAGTTCTTAGCCAGGCAGAAGGGATTGTTGCAGATAGCTTTAACCCCAAATGCTTCCAGAGTCTTTGAGCTTTACCTGCTGCTCACAGTGCCCTGAAGATCTGGTTTACGGTGTGTAAGGATCTGGTTGAAGAGCGATGGAAAAGGAAAGAGCGTCCAGCAGGGAAGCGAATGGAAGAGCTGCCAAAGCAATAGCATTTTTCACCAGTGCTGCTGAGCTCCAGAGTGGGCTTTTAAAGGCTTTTTTTTTGGTTGGTTGTATTGTTGTTTTTTTTTTCCCCCCCCTGCATTGCTCTTCACTAGAATGGATTCAACCTCTTATCTGAGGAATTCCCCAAATGAGCCGCTCTGTTTTAGGAGCTCTTTGTTCCATGGAGCAGCAAACAAATAAACACATAAATTCTTCCCGGGAAAGAACGCTGCATTTTCTACTTGGTGAAAACGAGGCTTCCCTTTTGCATTATTCAGTCTTGGGCTTTTTTTTTATTATTCCCCCCCTTTCCTTTTCTCGTAGCCTTGAGCTCCAACTCTTTGCTCTGCCTCCAGCTGCCTAAAATAATTCTGCACCCCTCTTGTGCCTTTTGTGGAAAACGCTCAGGCTGCTTGCTCCCTTCGCTCTGCAGTGGGTTATTTAGTTCTCCGTTTTGCTGGGGCAGAAAGTGGCACTAGTTACGACTGCGTATTTCCTCTCTTAAAACTATGTTGAAAGACTCGCTTCCCCTGCAAAGATTTTGTCTGTATTAAGACGAGGGGTAATAAGTAGGTGTGACAAAGAAAAACACGGGGGACAGGTAGGAGGTGCTGTGGTAGGAGCGTAGATTTAGTCACTGGGGCAGAGAATTTCGTGCCTAAAGGCACTTTTATGGGCATGTACAAATATTTCTGATGTGTTTGTATCTGGAACCTCTAAGCCTTAATGAATAGCACTGCACCACTCGACTCGTGTGTCCAGCATAGTGAGCAAATACATATGGGGACATATGTCCTGCCATAATGCCCACAGGAAGCCTATAATCCACTTCATTCCTGGTTGCAGAAGGTTCTTTTGAAATGGGATGAGTCAGTTTTCCGCCTCAGTTTGCCCTCAGGAGGGGTTGCAAGGAGAAGGGTTTGGGACAGGTCACCTGAGACTTTAGAGCATGCTGGGGATGAGGGAGCAGGAGAGAGCTGGGCTTTACTCCGAGGTCCCAGATGGAGTTTTGGCCAATGAGGTCAAAAATGCCACTGATGGAAACACTCTGAGGACTCAGCAAGGGACAATGACAGCCTGTAGGCTCAATGGCTTGCTCCGTCCTCCCCCTGCTCTCCTAGATCCCAAGGCAAGATCCACTGATGAATCTCTCCTGGGGCTTTTGACTCAGCTGGTGGCCCTGTAATCCTGGGTGCTGTGTGTAGGTTGTGGCTTCTGTGTTGGCATGCACAGGTAACTGGATTTCGTTGCAAGGATTGTTGGCAGACTGATGATTATTGGAGGATATATGAGACAGTCCAGGAAATTCTTGCTTAGGGGCTTGTGGTGTTGGCTTCATCTCCAAAGCAGAGTCATCTGGCTGCCCTGATGTGACATTCAGGATCTCCCACTAACCCGCTTTAATCTGTTTCCCTGAGATTATGTTTTTGTTTTCTGCCCCTGCCTTGGCAGTGGCTTCTCAAAAGTCATTCCTCAGAGCACAATTACTATTTTTTTCTCTCAATTTTCCCGTAAAAAGCGTTTCGTTTCCTGAGAGAAACAGGAGTGAGAAGAACCTCAAGAGGTCATGCAGTCCTGTGGCAGAGTGGGACAGTTGCTGACCAATATTTGTCCAACTTGTTCTTCAAAATACTCCGTGAGAGGGACTGTTGAGCATCAGCGAGCTCTCCCAGGGCTTCACTGACTTCACCTCCTTAGGATAATCCGTTTGTGGTGGGGCTGTAAGAGATGAGAGCAGGAACGATGCTGCCTTGCACTTCCCATCCTCAATCAGCCCCCGCTCTGGTTTGCATCCTGTGAACACAGACGAGAAAGGCAGTGCCTCATGGAAGGGCTCGCCGTCTAAGTGCTCAAAAATCAGAGCCCGTGAAGTATTTGGAACAGACCTGATCTGTCCGTGTATGTAGGTCAACAATTGCAGTGCGTATGTGATGTTCTTATATGTAAAATACAGGGAAGGTCATCCGTCCACTGCAAAGTGTGTATGTCCCTTCTGAGACACCAGCCCAGGCCGTTTCTGCAACCAATTCCCACCACTGAATGCTGTTTTCCAATCTTGCCCTTTTCTTGGGGAGACCTGAAGGATGTGGGAGGGGAGCCAGCTGGTGCTTTTCATCCTGCTGGTGTAGGGTAGGCCATTTCAGGGGACCTGCCACAGGGGAAGGTATGCTTTTTTTGCCGTCCCCCGGCTCCAAATTAAAGAGGTTGGTTGCATGTGCTGCCTTTGCAGTGCTATGACTCCCTGGGTAGCGGGACCATGCAAGTCTTTGCAGGTCTTGCTGCGACGCTGGGATTGCTCTAGCTGAGAAATGGTTTCTACCACGTGTGCTAGCTCAAGCGTAGCCTGAGCTTTGTGCCCTACTGCCAAAGGCAGGTCATGGAGAGCTGGAACCCCTGGTCACGCCTGGAGCGTTTCCCATCAGTGTGCACAGTAGCTGAGCTGAATAAGCCCAGGTTTCAGACTCCAGGTTGCAGGTGTGAATTTGTCTCTGTTGTATAGTTTCCAGTTGGCAGCTGTAGCTTGAACCTGCTCTTGGTGGAAAGAGGAGCATGCCATAAAGTACCAGGGTGACCTGTGATTGTGTTGAGGCTTTAGCTGACAGCTAATCCTGTCAAGAGCTCGAAATGTATTCCTTGTGCTTGAACCCTTAACTTGGCCAATTTTATTTTTTTTTTTGGGGGGGGAAACCTATTGCAGATTGATACGGCCGGAATACCAAGCATGGCCCCGTGGCCAGGTGCAGTGTGTGCTGTGTGTCATGGAATCCCAGAATGGTCAGGGTTGGAAGGGACCTCTGGAGATCATCCAGTCCCACCCCCTGCCAGAGCAGGGGCACCTCCAGCAGTTGCACAGGACGGCGTCCAGGAGGGTTTGGAATGTCTCCAGAGTGGGAGACTCCCCCACCTCTCTGGGCAGCCTGTGCCAGTGCTCTGCCACCCTCACAGGAGAGAAGTCCCTCCTCATGTTTAGATGGAACTTCCTATGCTCAAGTTTATGTCCTTTACCTCTTGTTCTACCACTGGGCACCACTAAAAAAAGTCTGTTCCCATCCTCCTGGCACCCTCCCTTTAGGTATTGATAAGGTCCCCCCTCAGTCTGCTCTTCTCCAGACTAAAAAGCCCCAAGTGCCTCAGCTTTTCCTCATAAGAGAGACATTCCAATCCCCTCATCATCTTTATTGCCCTTTGTTGGACCTTGTCCAGCAGTTCCCTGTCCTTCTTGAACCAGGGAGCCCAGGACTGGACACAATACTCCACATGCGGCCTGTGTCAGAGGTGGGGACCACCAAACGAGGAGGTCTTCCTACCAGCCGCTAACCGAAGTGTGCCTTTCCCTTGCAGCCCACACACTCGTCTGCTTTTCGTGCTCGGATGCATCCTCCAACTGGGCCTGCCTGACGCCCGTCAAGTGCGGGGAGAATGAAAACCACTGTGTGACGACATATGTCGGAGTGGGACTCGGTGAGTGGTGACAGGACCTTCTTCTCCTGTTCTTGGCTTCTCTCCTGGGTCACCTGCTGAGCTGCAGGAAGGCTTTCCTTCCTTTGGCTGGAAAAAAGGGGAAAGTTCGGCTTAGCAGTTGAGTGTCGGACCATCCCAAGGGAATTGTTACGAGGGACGTGCTGCCAGATGGAGTCACATTAAAGCCCACGTGCCTGCACTGATGCCGGCAGTCCGAGGGGAATTTTGGGGTGGGGGCAGGGAGGTTGCTGATGAATAAGTGAAAGGGTGGAGGATGCTGCAAAGCTTCCGTTGTAGGAAGGCTCTGGGGTTGCCCGTCATGCTTTTGCCCTGCGTTGGGCTTGTCCATCCCTGAATCCCACTTTTGCTTCTTGGCTCTCCGTGGACGAGGTGGGTTTGGCAGGAAGGGAGATTTACAAATTTCCTCCCTATGCGCCAAGAAAGATATGGGAGAGGTCCACGCATCCTGGCTGCTGTTCCCGGAGAAGCAGGCTGCTCTGGCAGGTCTCCTGGCACCATCGCAGAGACTGGACCCCAGCCTGGCTTCCCTACCTCTCCCTTGTGGGAGAGAGGGGTGTTGCATGCCTGAGTTGCACAGTCTGCAATGTGGGTGGGTGGTGCACGCACAAATGGAGGCCGGCAGCTTTTATAAACCTCTTGTCTTAGCGTGACGCTAATGGTTTCCTATTTCCTGCTGCTAAATGCGTGCTGCACCTTGCTCGCAGCCAGCGCTCGAAACGCAGCCTTCGCTCACGAGTGCCTTCCCCGGTGCTCTGTATGTCCCGTGCTCCCCGTCTCGCTTGAGGAATCCCTGGGTCAAGCTCGAGTGGGATTTTTGAGATTCTTCGCCGGAGCTGTGGTGGCCAAACTTTGGCCGACAGCCCGGATAGGGTGTCCCTGGGGTGTTGCACGGTCTCTAGAGTCTGTGTGGGAGGTTGTCATGGCTGTTCCTTGAGATGTGTGGGCTGGCTGAGATTACTGTCCTAGCCTGACGCCGAGAAGCACTTCATCCTCTCTGTGCCACCTGTGACTCTTCGGCTATTTCAGTGCTGTTATTTCCTTTGCAGAACAGGTGATCAGAAAGCCGAGAAACATTATATAAACCTGTCTCCTTTTTGCTTTTCTTCTTTTCCTCCTGCCCCAACCCGAATTCAGGCAGCAAGTCTGGCCAGTCCATCTCCAAAGGATGCTCTCCCATTTGCCCCAGCGCTGGGATTAACCTCGGCATAGCGGCTGCCTCCGTTTACTGCTGCGACTCCTTCCTCTGCAACATCAGCGGTTCCAGCAGCGTGAAAGCCAGCTACGCGGTCCTGGCCTTGGGGGTCCTCGTTAGCTTCATCTACGTCCTCAGGGCTCGCGAGTGATGGGGCTGGCCGAGGAAGAGCTGTCTTCCACAGGCTGTCGCAGGTCTCATTAGCCAATATCTTCTCTGTTGCTGTTTGCAAGGAGATCCTCTACTTCTCAGTAGGCTTCCAAGGTGGTTGTTTCCCAGACTTTACGCTCTTC